>NW_026652278.1:173177788-173471599 GCF_009828535.3 Hylobates moloch
ATCATCTATTTATCAATTATCTATCATCTATCTATCTATCTATCTATCATCTATCTATCAATCATCTATCTATCTATCATCCCCAATCATTTCTGGATAAAATGTTTCATTTAGAAGAAAACTGACTAATACACCTCTCCACTCCACTAAGAATTTATTCTTCATTCTGTAATTCACAGCATTTAGATGAAGTTTGCTGCTTAACATGAAACTAACCTTGAGGATTTCTCCCACATGTTAATAATTGTACTTTTGGTACCTAGTGATTGGAGAAAAAAAGCAAAAACAATCAAAAGTTGCAATGAATTTGGTAACATTTTCAAATGAACTTGTATTTTATTAATCATAATGATTTTTTATCTACATTGGAAAAAGGACTAGTTATTATCTATTTAGCCATATAACTATAACCTACCAAGAGTTTTGCTTCCATTTAGTGTCTATCACACCAATCAGGGAACTGTTAAAGACCAAACACCTTTTGGAACACAAGAGAAGAAAACAACCATTCTGGGACAGCAGGAGCCAGTGTTAGTATTTTGATAGCAGGGTCCTTGGCCTACATTAAAGAATAGTTTCAACCCAGAGCTGCAGGGAAAGGTTCATGCTGAGTTGAGAAGAAGCGCTGCTTAGAGAACAATGCTATCCCATTATGTTTCTATTGTTTGTTCTATTCTTCTATTTCTCCTGTTAGATTGTAGGCTGAGAAAGGGTAGGGGTCATACCTGTTGTATTTCCAAGCCCTCGCACAGTTACTAACACATGGTGAGTGTCAACAATTATTATTTTGGATAAACAAATGAATGAATAATAAATCTAGTCTTATACTACTGAGGCTTAGTATAGTCCTAACGATTTCTTATCAACGCCATTGGTCAAATCAGCGACTTCTTGCGATAGTTGCATCCTGTTCTCAGCCCCTACTCACAGAAAGAAATAAATGAAGGCATGTCTTAGTCCCTCTCAAAAGCTTCTAACTCTGGGTATAGGCAGGATAATGCCTTGGTCCCAACGTTGATGTTACTGACAGAAATTATATTGTTATGCAGAATAATAATAAACCCTACTGAAAATAACTCTATGGCTATTTCCTGTAAGATAAAGTCTAAACTCCTTGATCTAATAGAGGCCTGATAAACCAGTCATCGCCTTACCCTCTGGTCTTCTTGGCCACTCTCTCCTTCACTGGCCTTCTCCTGGCCTCCAGCTAAGACAAGTGCCTCGCTGTTTTCAAACAGGCCACCCTCTTTACCCCTCTCCACCGTGGCATTCGTCACTGTCCTTCAGAATTGCGTCCGTGCAGCCAGAGGCCACATCACCCCCTCTATGTCGCGGAAACAGCTTTTCCTGACTCTGAATTGACTGCAGTCGTGTAGAAGCCAAGAGATTGTATTTGCTTATGTTTATATCTCCAAGCTGCCGTACAATAGGTGCTTGATAAACGTTTATTTCAGGAACAAACTTATACGTTTATAAACTTTCCACTGTCAGAGGAAAATTCAGATAAAACTTCTAATTGCAGAGAAGCGCCGTCTTGACCTGCCTTGGATGTTTGCTTTACATTTTGCTCCCTTTGTGCGTAATGCCTGGAAACATGCCCTCAGATTCAAAGGCCTTTAAACAGTAAGGAACATCCTTCCTTTTCACCTGCCTCAATACTTAATTGGCATTTTATCATCTCCTTTCTAACTTTCCAGCTGCACTGATTTCACTTTTCTATCAAGACCATTTTGTGAAAATAAGGAAATATTCCCTCCATGGACTCCTCCAAGGATGGCAATGACTACCCAAGGGTCAGATTTGCAACTACACAGGCCAGCTGCCTTTCCCCTAAGGGAGATTTGATCTCCATGACGACCTCTGAGTTTGATGTCACTAAAGGAGCCATCAGTTTTCCTTGTACTGTTTTACTGAAACTGTTAACAGGAACACTCACATTCTCCGAATCCTAGTATCTATTTAGATCGCAATGGAATAGAGTATCTGACTGTCTGATGTTGGCTACAGTTGGTGGTAGCATCCATCATTGCAAAGAGAGGGAAAAAACAGATAAAAATACACACAAAAGAAAATAAAATGTGCTATGGAATATTTTTATGCCAATAAATGTAGCTCTAACTTGTGATTTTTTATGACTTCAGAGGTTTCTATTTTATGACTTTATAACAACCCAATCCAATCTACATTCCTGGACATTTAATTTTCTCATGTTATACACATCTTTTGTAGATGGTTTTGAACTCTAGGCTGATCAAGAAAGTTAAAACAACAACAAAATGGAATCCAGTGCCTCCTCTTTTTTCCAGGATGCCTGATAACAGTGATTGATTTTGTTCAACTGGCCTCCACCAAGTGGTCTTAAAGCCAAGAGCCTGGGTGGTCACACAGCAAGGCACTGGCCAGGCTGAGAAGCCTGAGCTTTGTGTCCAACTCTGCCTCTTGGTCTGAAACCGTGGTCTTTCACAAGACATCGGTGGTGTCTTAAGCCTGAGGAAATAGATCTCCTTTAGGCAGAGGTCACCTTGTGATGAAAGATCTTGGCTAATGGAAATTTGTTGGAGATTCTGTAGAAATCACAATGTGAGGTTGCCAATTTCATGAAAAGCAGTTCCAAAAGCAAGAAGCCCTTTGATATATGGGCCAAAGAGCAGTCAAGAGCCTAATCTTCCAACATCCCCTCTGACGATGTAGTATAAAATGTAACTCCGAGATGATTAAAAGAGTTCTTTTGTCGTGCCTGCAGTTTTGGTGCGCTCTATTCTTGCTGTCTCCTTATTACCTCTATTATCGATGTGAAATATGTCAGCATCTTTTCAAAGTACTTTCAGTACTTTCCAACTTTTCAGTTTTACCACAGTCTATTCTGCCCCACGGCTCAGCTAGGTCAGAAAGCTTTTCAGGTTTTTAGAGAATTACAGATGGTAGTTTATCACGGCTATAAAATCAAAAATAATATTTGGTATCACAGTTAATAATGTGCTTGGGTTTTCTCTATAAAACAGAAATTATGGCCGGGCGCAGTGGCTCACGCCTGTAATCCCAGCACTTTGGGAGAGGTCAGAAATCGAGACCATCCTGGTTAACGGTGAAACCCCGCTACTAAAAAACAAAAAATTAGCGGGCTGGTGTTGGCCTGTACCCCACTACCAGGGAGGCTGAGGCAGGAGAAGGCTGAACCGGGGCCTGCAGTGACCGAGATCCCCACTGCACTCACCTGGTAGAAAGGAGATCCGTCTCAAAAAAAAAAAAAAAAAACAGAAATTATTATATTGCATATGGCCATGTGTTTCTTTAAAAAGGGAAGAAAATATCTACTTCCAATTCAGGCAGGATTTTGTGGGGGAGTGTAGGACTGTGTCTCCTGAGGATCTTTTGAATTAAATGTTATATAGGAAATTCAGAAGCTAAACATATTAAAGTGTAGGGAAAGTCTGGCAAGTATTCAAGCCATAACAACTAAGCAGAGACAGTCCCTTCAGGGGACAGGACAGAACCTGCATTTTAGAGGCAGGTAGGACCTTAGAATACGCCTGGCACAGCCCCTCATAGCATAATAACACAGCCCAGACGACATGCACCTGACACCCACCTGGACCATCCTTCCTCCACCTGCCTGGGGGGCCTCATTCCGCTCTCAGCTGCTCCTCTCTGGAAGCAGGAAGAATTCTAGATACAGACTACAATATATTTCCAGATGGAAAATACGATGTCTAGGATTTCCAGGCAGTTGGGGGACATTGGTGGGGATATAGATGAAACAAAATTAGTCATGAGTTGATAATTATTAAAGATGATAATGGGGCCAGGTGCAGTGACTCATGCCTATAATCCCAGCACTTTGGGAGGCCGAGGTGGGCGGACAATGAGGTCAGAAGTTCGGGACCAGCCTGGCCAATACGGTGAAACCCTGTCTTTACTAAAAAAAAAAAAAAAAAAAAAAAAAATAGCTGGGTGTGGTGGTACACGCTTGTAGTCCCAGCTACTTGAGAGGCTAAGGTAGAAGAATTGCTTGAACCCAGGAGGCGGAGGTTGCAGTGAGCCAAGATCACACCACTGCACTCCAGCCTGGGTGACAGAGGGAAAAAGAAAAGGTTGATATTGGATACATGGAGGTTATTATACTATCCTTTCTACTTTCACATATGTTTGAACATTTTTGTAATAAAACATTAAAAAGACTTTTTAAGAGCAGGATCTTGCTCTGTCACCCAGGCTGGAATGCAGTGGGATGTGATCATAGCTCACTGCAGCCTCGAATTCTTGGGCACAAGCAATCCTCCCAAGTAGCTGGGACTACAGGCACACACCACTACACCTGGCTAATTTTTACGTTTTTTTGTAGAGATGGGGTCTGGTTATGTTGACCAGGCTGGTCTTGAACCCCTGGCCTCAAGTGATCCTCCTGCCTTGTCCTCTGAAAGCACCAGTAGTACAGGGGTGAGCCACTGTACCCAGCCCATAAAACATTCTTTACAAACTGTGAGACAGAAAAAAAAGGAAGAAAGAAAGAAAGAAAGAGAAAGAAAGAAAAAAGAAAGAGAGAAAGAAAAAGAAAAGAGAGAGAGAAGGAAGGAAGGAACAAAGGAAGGAAGGAAGGAACAAAGGAAGGAAGGAAGGAAAGAAGGAAGGGAAAGAGAAAAGGATGCTCTCTAAAAATCAGTGAGAAGAGCTAGGAATGCCCTAGAGAACATCAGTCTGGTGTCCTGTACATGACTTTCGGTACTATGATTCACTGAGGCAATGATCAGAACAATAACATGTGAAGAGACTGGCGGAGAGAAACCGGGTAGATATGAAGCGCAGTCCGGGAACCTCCCCTTGAAACAAGCACTTCAGATGACTTAGATACAGGTGGCATATGGACCACAGTTTGAGAAATGCTTCAATAATGAGTTAAATGATGTAGCTTCATTTTTAGCACAGCAGTATGTGGGCAATTCACCCAACTTACCTCATCAGCCTGAAGAGTTTGAAAAGTGTAACAGGTAAGTACTTACCAAATGCTACTTGCCGAATTACAACAGATCTGTTGACAAGACAATCTTCCATAGCTCCTTATGATCCTTTTTATGCATCGGACTAATGAAGCACCACCAGTTAGCAGCCAGGTTGTTAGGCGGTTTCATAAAAAAACTGTTAATCATTCAAAAAAAAAAAAAAGGAAAATACTGAAAGTTCTTAGTGTTGATGAAAGTGTCTGATATAAAGAACATTGTTCAAAAAAATCATCAAATTATATCCCTATTGGAGTAAACAATGTACTACCATGTCTTTGCCAGGTCTAGGGAGCAAAGTCTAGTTCAGGGAAAGGAACAAGACAACGGTATTCCCCTCTGGGATATAGTTTCGCATTTTGGAAGAAGTCGTGAGGTCTGTGAGACATTTAAGAGCAAAGTTATGGGAGGCCAAGGCAGGCGGATCACCTGAGGTCAGGAGTTAAAGACCAGCCTGGCCAACATGGTGAAACCCCGTCTCTACTAAAACAAAAAACAAAAATTAGACGGGCGTGGTGGCGGGCGCCTGTAGTCCCAGTTACTCGGGAGGCTGAGATGGGAGAATGGCATGAACTCGGGAGGCGGAGGTTGCAGTGAGCAAACATAGTGCCACTGTACTCCAGCCTGGTTGACAGAGTGAGACTTCGTCTCAAAAGAAAAAAGAAAGAGCAAAGTTAAAGGAAAACATGATGTCTCATATCTTGTTTTAGGACTGCAGAACCTCACAACTTCAGTGAAGAGAGATTTGGCAATATCTTTCAAAATTACAGACATGCTTGTATTTGACCCAGCAATCCTCCTTCTGAGTGTTTTTCTATAGATGCAACTCCACACATGTAAACAAACAGCATTGACGCAGTAATTGTAATAACAAACAATTGGAAATAGCCAAATTGTCCATCAATAGGAGACTGGTTAAAAAGCCATAGTCATCTACACAATGGGTGCCATGCAGCTGCAAGAGAGAAAGAAAAGAAAAAAGAAAGAAAAGATGAGGATAATCTCTACAAAAAGGGTTCCCTGTTGTTAGGAAGAAAAGCCAGGTGCTGAAAAGAATACATAAAGTGGAAAAATAGAAATCTATATTCCTCTTTGCTTGATTCTGCATCAAGAAAAGCTTGAAGGAACTAGTGAAAGTGGTTAACTATGGATAGGATAAACATATTATTTTTGCCTACATGGAATAGTTTTGAGAGCGAGAGGGTCAGTATTAATTGGTTTTTTTTTTAGACAGTCTTGGTCTGTCGCCCAGGCTGGAGTACAATGGCGTGGTCTCGGCTCACTGCAACCTCTGCCTCCTGGGTTCAAGTGATTCTCCTGCCTCAGCCTCCCAAGTAGCTGGGATTACAGGTGCCCACCACCATGCCTGACTAATTTTTTGTATTTTTAGTAAAGACAACATTTCACCATGTTGGCCAGGCTGGTCTCGAACTCCTGACCTCAGGTAACCTATCCTCCTAGGCCTCCCAAAGTGCTGGGATTACAGGTATGAGCCACCGCACCCAGCCAAATTATTAATATTTATGCCAAGACAACAGACGTAGCTTGGAACTGTTCCAGACAAACCAGTCCCCATGGTCACTCTACGTAGAGGGGGTGAGAGATAGGGCTTGGGGAATAGAGTAGCTGGGGAATTCCCAAAGTACATCTTGTTGTATTGCTTTGACTTTGGAATAATGCGCATGTATTGCCTATTGGGAACAATAGGAAACTTAGAAAATGTTGGGAGGACCATGCTCAATGTAAAATTTGTTGCTGGACTTTAATGGTCCCTCATGGTGGATGAGCATTTAATGGTATCTGAACTCCCTATTGACAGTGCTTGAAGACAAAACTGGAGCATGCATCATTACACATCTACCTTCTCACAGGTGAATTTTCTAATTAAGAGCTGAGGATATTCAACCTTTACTTATTCATCCATCCATTCAGCCATTCATTTGACTTTCAGCAAATATTAATGGGGCACTACACTAAGCACTGGGGACTCTGTGGTGCTCAGGATACATCAGTGCCTCCCCATGGAGCTCTTGGTCTCACGGAGGGTACAGACAAGTACACAGGATGTCAGAACAGAGTGGAAAAGTGCAGTCACCAGGGAAGTAGCCATGCTCTGGGCACTGCGTTTCCCTCAGGGGATCACTGGCCAGTTGAATGAGTGAGCAAATGAATGAATGAATGCAATGAAATAAAATGACTGCTTACATTCCTTCCAAATCTGCAATTCACTTGTGTAACATACAGGGTTTCCAATATTTTGGAGAAACAAGAATAGGATTAAACTCAAATTGTTCTGCTTGGTTACACAGAGGGCTTGGTTCATCATTTTGCATGTGTAAAGCACATTTTCTCTAGGAGAAGGTGTAGATGTGAGGCAGGCATGGCATCATGAAGAGAGATGGGGCCTAATAGAAAAAAAAAAATCAGCTTATTTCTTTTGAAAAAGTCTTCATAGTTTATAAGGCAGGGGGATTTTTTTTTTTTTTTTTTAGACTGAGTCTCACTCTGTCGCCCAGGCTGGAGTGCAGTGGTGAGATCTCGGCTCACTGCAACCTCCGCCAGCCGGGTTCAAGCGATTCTTCTGCCTCAGCCTCCTGAGTAGCTGGAACTACAGGTGCATGCCGCTACACCCAGTTCATTTTTGCGTTTTTAGTAGAGACAGAGCTTCAGCATGTTGGCCAGGCTGGTCTCAAACTCCTGACCCCAAGTGATCCATCTGCCTCAGCCTCCCAAAGTGCTGGGATCACAGGCAGTGGTGAGCCACCACCCCTGGCCAGCAGGGGAAAAAATTAATCCAATAGAAGAAGTCCTATTAAGAACAGAAGTACCATTTAGGAAAATACTTTGATGGTATAAAACTTCAGTTATACAGGAGGAATAATTCAAGATGTCTATTGTACAATATGATGAATATAGTGAGAAGAGAGTAGGAGTAAGGAGGTAATGACATAAAATAGTCCGGAGCTCTGCGTTCTAGTCCCCCTCTTCCACTGGCTTGCTGTGAGACTTTAGGGACGGAAATGAGCCTCTCTAAACTTTTTTTTTTTTTTAATTTTTGAGATGGGATCTTGCTCTGTCACCCAGGTTGGAGTTCAGTGGTGCAATCATGAATTATTGCAGCCTTGACCTCCCAGGCTCAAGCGATCCTCCCACCTCAGTCTCCCAAGTACCTGGGACTACAGGCATGCACCACCACTCCTGGCTAATTTTTAAATTTTTTTGTAGAAACAGGGTCTTGCTATGTTGGCCAGGCTGGTCTCAAACTCCTGGGCTCAAGTGATCCTCCTGCCTTGGCCTCCCAAAGTGCTGGAATTACAGGCGTGAGCCACCGTGCCCAGCCTATACTTTAGAAAATATAAACTAATGGTGTTTGGCAAGTTGTTGTCTATGGCTCCGCCTAGATACCTAATTCTTCGTTCTACTTGTGGATTTTTTTTTCCCAGTATCTCCCTCTCCTTTGGAAGCAGACATTTAATTTCCCATCTCAGGGCCTCGGCACATGCCATTCCCTCCACGTGGCCTGGCCTTCCTCTCCATCTTCCCGCGGCCAGCTCCCCCTCACCTTGCAGGTCTCAGCCTCGCCTTTCACAGAAGTCTCTATCAAAGCTGGTCGCTCTCTCAGAGTTCAGTGCCCTTGTTATTTTGTTTCCTTCACAGATCTTACTGTATTTTCCAGGTTTTCATCTGAAATTATAAACTTAGTAAAGCAAGTTTAGTGAAGCAAATGTCCAGTGTCTAGCACCTGGAAAATAGTAAGTTCCCATAATGATTTGTTGAATGAATCAATGAAAAATCCTTCCATTTGCTCATATTCTAATTTCCTGAATATGAGCAAATTCAGGATTGGAAGGTTGCGTAGATAACCTCAAAGGTCCCTGCTTCCAGCTTAAACCATAGCTGTATCTTGCCCAGATTAAGCTGGCACCATCTCCCCGAATCCCATCACCCCTACTTTGCCAGGAGGGGAGCACTCACATTTGGGCTGCTGCAATGCTTAGGTGATTGCAGACTGTGGGGACAGATATTGGAGGCAGTTAATTGTTTCCAAATCTGAGTATTTCAGAGATGTAGCTCCCACAGGACACTAGAGTTTCTCTCTGGATATAATTTTTGCCAAACCAATAATTATAGCAGTTTATGCAACTGACATATAATTCCACCAGGACTGAAGTGGCAGAGTTGACAAGAAGCTCGCCAATTGTGTACGATTTGGGGCCCATCTGCATAGGTCTATTCTCTAAGAAATCAAAAATGTCTTTCTTTGGGCCTCTTCCTTTTTGTGATGTTTTTTTTTCCACTTCTGCTTTTGAATTGGACGTAACAGGCTGCCGCTAGCTTAATTTTGTAGTTGCCACTCAGGGCCTCTCACCCTCCTGAAGCACTGACGTCATCTTCCACTCACTTTATCGATGACATCCACCCAGGCTAGAAATAAATGAGGAAACACCAGTCAAGGGGAACATGAAAAATCTATAAATTGCGGAATTGGGCTCTGCAAATTAATCATAATTTGGAAAATGTTTTCATGGTCACTGTTCATCAGATATCGTCTCCTCTTGCCTTCTGCAGATGTCCAGGCCTCTTAGCATGCCATAGAACCATGGAACAACACCCACTCCAAAAACTCACTTTGCAAGTGACGGCAGAGAGGTCCTAATGGTGGAGTGATTTGCCAACACAACAGGGCACGGCCATGGCCAAGGTGGGAGCCAGAAAACCTTGTCCACCCTGCCAGCCATCCTTTGCTGCTCCACCCTTCCCCAGCGGGCCCATGTCCTGCCATATGTACCCCAGTTCACCTCCACATCCCATCCGTCGGCATCAGTGCAACGTGAGGTCTGGATTTCTCTTTTCTGCCCAAGTCAGGCTGACTACCTGGTAAAGAGGAAGCTTCCCAACTGTTAGTTTCCTAGGGCCACTGTAACCGAGAACCATGAACTGGAGGCATAAACAACAGAAAGTTTTTGTCTCTCATTCCTGGAGGCTGGAAGTCCAGGATAGTTCAGCTGTGGGCAGGATGGGTTGATTCCTCCCCAGGGCTATGAGGAAGAGCCTGCTCTATGCTGCTTGCAGCTTCTAGTGGCCCCAGGAATTCCATGGCTGCAATCACAGAGCTCCAGCCTCCGCCTGCATCTTCCCCAGTTGCCTGGTCCCTGTGTGTGTCTTCACCTCAGCTTCCCTCTGTGCATGTCTGCCTGTGTCCACGTTGCCCCTTTTCATAAGGACACCAATCACATTGGATTAGGGCTCACCCTAATGACCTCATTTTAACTTGATGACCTCTGTAAAGAGCCCATTTCCAAATAAGGTCACATTCTGAGGTACAGGGGGCTAGGACTTCATATCTTTTGGGTGAACATAATGTAACCCATAATATCATCTGAAACCCTTTCTCTGTCAACCGATCCGCAAAACCCCCACCTGACAGGGAGAAGATCGATAATGAAATGCAGCCAAGGGGAGGCTTCCTAAACCAAGGTGGAGTTTAAAGAACTGAGCAGATAGGGGCTGAGCGCGGTGGCTCACGCCTGTAATCCCATCACTTTTGGAGGCCGAGGCGGGTGGATTGCCTGAGGTCGGGAGTTCCAGACCAGCCTGACCAACATTGAGAAAACCCATCTCTACTAAAAATACAAAAATTAGCCAGGCGTGGAGGTGCATGCCTGTAATCCCAGCTACTCAAAAGGCTGAGGCAGGAGAATTGCGTGAACCTGGGAGGCAGAGTTTGCAGTGAGCAAAAATCCTGCCATTGCACTCCAGCCTGGGCAACAAGAGCAAAAAACTCCATCTCAAAAACAAACAAAAAAACAAACAAAACCTTGAGCAGATAGTAACTTAAATTTAAAAGTAGTATGATTGTTATTATTGTTGTTCTTGTTATTTACTTTCAACATTCTCCTTAACCAAGTTCTCTTTCATTCACTTATATATATATATATTTTTTTGAGACAGAGTCTCACTGTTGCCCAGGTTGGAGTGCAGTGGCGCGATCTCGGCTCACTGCAGGCTCCACCCCCCGGGGGTTCATGCCATTCTCCTGCCTCAGCCTCCCGAGTAGCTGGGACTACAGGCGCCTGCCACCTCGCCCGGCTAATTTTTTGTATTTTTAGTAGAGATGGGGTTTCACCGTGTTAGCCAGGATGGTCTCGATCTCCTGACCTCATGATCCGCCCGCCTCAGCCTCCCAAAGTGCTGCGATTACAGGTGTGAGTCACCACGCCCTGCCTCTCATTCACTTATTAATTCATTGCAGATTGAGTGCATGCTTCCTATATGTTAGGCACTATTCTAGGAGCCAGATACATCAAGAAGCAAAGCAGACAAAAGATCTGCTCCTCATGGAGCTACATCCTAGTTGTGGAAGATCGACGTATATTAAATATGTACTTAGGTCACATTATAATAAATACTATGAAGAAAAAGCAAGGAAGGAAGGGTAAGAGTGCCAAGGGAGAAGAGTAACCCAGTTTTAGGCCAGGGGGAGAGAGAAGAGCTGACTGAAGACATGGCATTGGAGTAAAGATCTGGAGGACGGATGAGGAAGCTGTTGGGGGTACCTGGGGAAGTGCATTCCCAGCAGAAGAACAGCAATCATGAAGGCCCTGAGGTTGGCACATGCCCAGAGCAGCTGAGGACCAGCAAGGAGGCCAATATTGCTGGTGCAGAGGGGGCAAGTGGGGCAAGGACAGCAGGAGGGAAGACTGGGGAGGTGCAGCGTGGAGGTAGGTGCACAGACCATGGGCCTTGCAGGATATTGGAAGGATGTTGGCCTTTCACTCTGAGAGAAATGGCAGCGAGGATGGGCTTTGAGTGAGGGAGCACGCCGTGGTTTGGATATGGTTTGCTTGGCCCCACCAAGTCTTATGTTAAAATGTGATCCCCAGTGTTGGAGGTGGGGCCTGGTGGGAGGTGTTTGGCTCATGGTGGGTGGGTCGCTCATGAATATCTTGGTGCTGTTCTCAAAGTAGTAAGTGAATTCTCACTCTGTTAGTTCATGCAAGAGCTGGTTGTTAAAAAGAGCATGGCACCTCTTCTATTTCTGCTGTCTCACCATGTGACATGCTGGCCCCTCTTCTCCTCCCATCATGACTGGAAGCTTCCTGAGACCCTCCCCAAAAGCAGATGTCAGTGACATGCTTCCTGTGCAGCCTGCAGAACCGTTAGCCAAATAAACCTCTTTTCTTTATAAATTACCCAATCTCAGGTATTTCTTTGTAGCAATACAAAATGGACTAAGACAGAGTGATATGATCTGACTTGCATTTTTAAAATAATGCCTTTGGCAGCTGCACTGAGAGCAGACTCCAGGGCACAAGGGTGGAAGCAGGGCAGTCAACCCAAGAGCCGCAGTGGTGAGCTGGGCGGGAGGAGCAGAGACTGGACCTTGGTGTAGAGTGGGCGTGGGGAAAAGCGGTTGCATTCTAGAATCTAGGCACACTGGGAAGGTAGAGCTCCTCTTTTTTCCTAATAGATTAAACTCAGTTTATGAAAGAAAGGGAGGGGACAAGACTGGCTCCAAGATTTTTGCCCTGGCAACTGGGAGGATGCAGTAGCCATCAATGCATCCCAAGATGTAAAAACCTGGGATTTGGAGCTCAGTTTAGAACCAGTGAAGTTCAGGATGCTTATTAGACACCCATATGGAGATGCCAGAGTGCCTGTGAGTCGACTGTGCCTATAGGGCAAAACAGCTGCTTGTTAGGCCTTCATGGCCCTGCATTCATCAGTCCCACCCAGCTACCCAGTGTGATCCCTCACTTCTTCCCACTATGAACCATGGCAGCTTTCCTCCTTCTCCCCACTTATTTGTGCCCCTGTGACTTATCTGGTATTTTCCCTCTTTCTAAGAATGTCATCTCAACTCGTTTCTGTCTATCTGAATTCAAACTACCCCTGATTTTCTATTTTTCATTCAACAAACCCTTACTCTGATCCAGACACTGCAGAGGCAGAAGTCCAGTGGGTGACTGTGGGCCCCTTGGCACCTTTCTCAGCTGCCTTTACCCACACTGCTCTCCTCTGACCTCAGCCTTGACTGAATCCTGGCTGCCTGGAGCCTCCTTCAGGACTTGGTTGCATACAGCCCTGAGTGTTACTTAACAATCTGGGGCAACTCTGCAATTTTCTAATGAAGATGTAAGCTGTCTGCGTTGAGCACTTGGTCCATGTTCAATGGCTCCTTGTGGGGCTGAAGTCGAAGCTCTGGTTTGCTTGTTGGATCTACAGAGCCTTGCTTTCCAGGTGCACCTCCAGACCCAGCCCAATCTTTTCTCACCTCCCCAGGGGTCTCATCTCTCCTGCACTGGTAAAGGAACAGGAGGGAGGAGGGGAGAGAAAGGAGGGAAGAAAGGGTGTAAGTTGTCAGTACTGGGCTCTTGGCCTTGTTCTAATGGGCTGTGGGCCTTTGGTTCTTCTGCTCTGGCTCATGGCCCTGGCCTCCAGATGCAGCTGATGAATAGCCTTGCTCTGAGGAAGGTTGTGTGGTATTGTATAAGCAGCACGAGCTTTGCCCTCGAGCCGATTTGGGCTTGAATGCTGACTCCACTACCTGGCAATATAAAGTAACTCATTTCACTCTATCAGTCTCATCTTGCTGATCTCTAGAATGGCACACTCTTCAAGGATTTTGTAAGAATTAATACATACATATATAACAGACAGCACAATGCCAGGCAGAGCAACCATGCCAGGGAAAAAACGCCACCTTCCCAGAAAAGGTCCACTGGGATCTTCTCTGGTTCCTGTGCTGGACCATGGTAATTTGAGCATGGTCAGTTCCTTGGCTCCAGGCTTTGGCCAATTCCAGAGCATCATGACCAGCTTGAGATACCTGCCCCACAGTGGGGGGTAACTGATATGTCCCAGGGTCAATTAGGGATGAGAGAGTTTGTATGGGGGAGTCACAAAGGAGCTATGGGAATTCCATGTGGAACCTCATTCTAGACTCTTGGCCTTGGTCTAATGGGCTGATCAACAGTGAGAACCTCCTTTCTTGGATGTTGAGCTTCAAAAAAGCTGTGTGTGTTTATGTGTATGTGTGTGTTTCAATCAAGCAGTAAGAGCTTGGGGAAATGTTAGTAAAAAAGATAAAGATGCCTTTTCTATACTGACCCTTGAACAATGCAAGACATGCCAGGAAGTTCACTGCTGATCGGGTCCTTGCAGTGGAGGAGTAGAGGTGTGAGGGTTGGGGCTACAGTGCAGCCCAGATATGGGGAGGGTGGGGAGGCGGGGATGGGGAGGGGTGCTCTGTGAGAAAATCTGACTGTTTTCCCAGCCTTTTCATTGTCTCTGTTTCCACTCACTCCAAATTAAGGGTCCAGCTCTCTTCCGGCCTTGTCCAGTTAGTTTTCTCAGTGCCCTTGACCCCATCTCCTGGCCTTAGCTCCTCTCATTGGCTCTCTCAAGGCAGCTCACCTCCTGCTTGGGTCCATCTTGCCCCCTGGCCTGATCAGTCAAGCAGAAATTACTCCATCTGGAATTGGGCCTGGATTCTCAGCACTGCTCGGAGTTTCCTGTAACTGCTACCGAAGGCCTTAGCCTTGCAGGTTTGGAATCCATGCATCTTAACCTTAATCTTGTACCTATTCATGGTACATGCCAATAATTATTCCTTGGCTAATTAGCACCTAATAAAACTTTCTTGAACAAATATAGTTGTGAGACAGAGTAGCAAATGTAAGAACCTGTGTTTTCTCATTTTGCTGGCCAGCATAATTTCACAAAGCCCCTGACCCTGTGGCGAGTATAGCTCTCCGGAGGGATGCTCTGAAGACACGGCAGGGTAGAGCACACGGCGCCCACATCTCTTGCCTGGGTCACTGTATTCCAGGAAAGGTAAGTGACCTGGTCTTCGCCCTTTCCTAGACATAAGACAACATCTGGTGTGGTTAATGATTATGCCTCTGTGACCTATAATCAGATGTACTCTTACATCCCAATCTTGATGTATTTCTGCTTTACTGTAACTTCTGAACAAGTTTGATGTGATTTTGCATAAACTATGAACTAAAACACTGCTTTGGAGGAGTGACCTCTCTGAAAGACTCCTCCCAGGCTGTAGTCCTCAGTCCATAGTCCTGAGTCAGATTTCTGAATAAAACTAACTTTAATTCTTTAAAGCTTGATTTTCTTTTCTTCAGTCAACATAATATCAGAGCCCCAGCACTTCCTTTGAGCTAAGCAGAAGCATGATTTGATCAGAAAGAACTTTTGAAAGGTACTTACTCCAACTTTCTTGCAACACACAATCTTCTCAATAAATATTTATTGAATAAACGAACATCTCAATACATTTGGGAATAAATAGGACACAGAAGTTTTTCCTACCAAATACATAAAGTTTCAGAGCATGCACTGACACTTTGCATGATGGGGAACCTCATACATTTGGAAGCAGCCTACCCTGCTGCTGCACCATTTTATTCTTTCAGGCTCTTTCTTAGGTTGGGCCAGCACGTTCTTGCTGATGAATGGCTTTTGAGGATGCCTGTCCCTTCTTCTGTAGCAAAGCACTTCAGATACAGAGAGACAGTTGCCATAGCCCCCATCTCCTCTTTTCCAAACCAGGATCTTGCTCTTGACTCATGATGTGTTGCAGACCCTTCATTTCCTGGTGGATGATATCCCTATCCATATATGGTCCTCAGAGTCAAATACAACTCCAGTGAGTTCTGCCCAGCATGAAGCCCATGGTGTTATCCGTGATCTTAAGTAGCTACCATGTTCATGGACAGGCAGCCTATGATCCTGATAGTTTCTTTAGTAGCCAACATTCTACAGTTGGCACACAAAAGTAATCAGTCAACTCCAACATCTTTTTAAAAAATCAACTTTTCCCCCTTGATTAAAAAGCAATACATTATGACTATTGAAGGCTTATGTGGAAAATACAGTGAAAGTAAGGTCACTTATTATCAGTCTGTTTGCTAATCCTGAGTTAATCACAGTTAACAGTTTCTTATATTTTCTTACCATCTTTTTTCTGCATATGTATTTTCATTTACTTAGTATCCTAAAGTGTATGCCACTTCGCGTCTTGGTTTTGTTTTGCCTTTACTCCCTTCTAAAATGATTTTCACATAGATTGGCCACACACTTGGTCAGAATCTCTGGGAAAGGATCCCAGTCATGTGATTTTTCTCTCTTTTTTCTTTTCTTTTCTTTTTTTTTTAATTCCCAGGGAAATTAAACTAAATTAGAAGGCATGAATATTTTAAAAATGTGTTTCCCTATTGATTCTAGTGCACATCCAGGGGTGAAAATCATTAATAGACTCTTATGGGCAGTTATTTGGTTTTGTTTATCATCTATTTAGTTAGCATTTGCTATTTGGTTGTAAGTATTTTTCCCACATTTGCAGATCTGATCAGTATGCTTTCTCTGCATTACTCATTAAGTTGTCAGTTTGACCATGGCCAAAAACAGAGACCTGATGATCTCCCTCTGGCTAGCACACTGATAGTGATCAACTCTGAGGAAACACTCGTTCAGCAAGCTGTGTTCTTAATAGTTTTTCACCTCCTTCTACAAGATCATGTGCAACTCTATAATATAGTATTTTCTACAGAAAAAAAGCAGTTGGTTGAATATGACTTGACCATGAACATTTCAGTGCCTGGACAGTCAGCAGAATGCTAGCCTCTCTCTGTGGCTCTAAGAGAGTAAATGTGGGATTAGACACAGGTGAGTTATTGCTAGAAGAACCAGCCACCAAGCTCCTGAGGGACAGTGGGGTTGGTCACCAGCCTCAGTCCACACCTGCCTAATCAAGCTGGGTATTCATTCCTCAACTCAGCCAAGAATATCTGAATAGCCAAGAAAGGGGAAAGGGGTGGTGGATGTAAATTACAGGAGAATAATTCTCTGCAATTCTTTCAATGCACTTGCAAAGATATAACTTCACTTACTTCTTATTCCTCTCTGGGATGTGTATTCCCCATGTTATATATGAGGACATTGCCCGGAGCAGTGGGATGGCAGAGTCAACCAGGTTTTCTGACTGCAAGACTAGTATTCCTCCCCTCTCTATCTTGCCTCCCATACGAGTCTCAACCTCCCTCTTTCCTCCTTGCGTCTGTGGCAACTGCCTTATGACTGACTTGCACACTGTACTCCCTACCTGACTTTTCAGTGGGATGACTTATGTAACACCTTTTAAAAGCCCACTTTCCTGGTATTTATGAAGAACTGGGAGCTTGGCCATGGGCTATTGCTTTCCTCTGCTTGAGTTATCCAATATGGGATTGCCAAATCTGGGTAAATACGACTGCTTTCCCCAGACTGGCAGGAGCGAGTCAGAACCTCACATTTCTTTACCCTTCCTTTTTTATAGGGTACAAGGGTGAAAAGTCTTAGCCTTGCAGCACTTCTAATAGATAAATATTTAATAGAAAAGAGCACTGGGCTAAAAGTCAGTGCAAAGTTCTGCCTGGTCAGCAGCCTTCACCTCTGTCCCTGCACCAATCCCCTTAACTATCCCAAATCTGCAGGCTCAACCCCCATCTCGCCTCTGGGACCACCCCTATCTCTGGGCCTAGCAGGGTTGGCCCAACACTCAGACAGCTTTTTTTGGACCCTGTGGTGTTTCTTTGCCCCCCTCCTCTCATAAGCCCCATCCTTGATGTAATCATGAGGTTCCAGCTCTATTTCTTGAACCTGAATATCCATTTATGCCTCTTGCCAACCACTTCATCCCTGTGGGACTGAGCTTCTGACTTTTTTAGTGCTGGATACCCTCCCAGGGGTTAGAAGCCTGTTCCCAAAAATGGGGTCCAGTGCCTGCGGCCTGGGTACCAAATACCTCAATCTCCGACATCGCCTGCTCCCAGCTTCCTTTCCTGGGTTCCAATAGCAGTCGATTACATTGCCTCTTTCTGCAGCCACAACATTCAAAGATTTCATTCTGTTTCTCAGGCTGCACTGCTCTTGGCAAAGGCCTCTCCATGTGTTCCCCAGGTGCCTTATCTGAGTTCTGACCTGCGTAGTCTGACCCACCTCGTGGGAACAGGGCATTCTAGCCCTGTCCCAAGATGGGAGGGTACAGAAAACCGGTTCTAGGCCTGTCTCTTCTACCAATTGTCTGAGTGGCCTAGGGCAAGACACAGGGCCTTCTGAAGCCTCCTTACCCAACCTCAGAACAGGTCTGTATACCAAAGGGGGTAAGTGGGGGTGGTGGATGGACCTAGAAACATACTAGAACATCTGCAGTTCGAAGATTCTTTTAAACTCATTTATGCAACCGGTAAGAGGGAAAGCCCTCTTTCTCTAAACATACACTTGCACACTCTTGACTTGTGTCGAATTCTGGTGTGTCTAACACTGAACAAAGAAGCTTGGTTGCCACAGGCTGCCAGCCAAGACCCTCCCAGGGGAACTTCAGGCCCAAGAGAAGGGAAAGCAGCTCTGTGGAATGGGTGCTCACTACTCTCCCTGAGCCACGGCTCGCCTGAGACTCACCTTCAACGTGGCACTCCCAGCAACCAGAATCAAAAGACCACAGCCCAAAACTTATTGCTGTCTTTCCCCAGAGCAAAGCCCACAGCGTAGAACCACTGACAGAGATATTATCTCAGGCGAAATTAGATGCACCCCAGAGGCAGCCAGGAAGGGGCAGGGCTGGTACCAAAGGACAAGGGGTACTGGTGGAGGCTTGAGAAGAGGAGAAGGGGGTGTGCCTGCTTCCCACCCGCCCCCTTCCTGGGATTGTAAGTGTGTTTGTCGGAGTGAGCCTCCTTCTCTCCTGTGTTGCTTTCAGAGCCACTCCTTGTTTTCTGGAGGACAAGGACACATTCCCTGACAAACCTCCATGGTTTGGTAAAGCTATACCCTAGGTACCTTTGGCTCAAGGAAAAGAGATTCCTCATAAATTCATCTAAATTGCCTGTTCTGGGCATTTCCAAAGTAAATTTCTTTCTTTCTTTTTTTTTTTTGTTTTTTTTGTTTTGTTTTGTTTTGTTTTGTTTTGTTTTGTTTTGAGACAGAGTCTCACTCTGTCGCCCAGGCTGGAGTGCAGTGGCACGATCTTGGCTCACCACAAACTCCACCTCCCAGGCTCAATTGATTCTCCCCACTCAGCCTCCCAAGTAGCTGGGATTACAGGTGGGTGCCACCACACCCAGCTAATTTTTGTATTTTTAGTAGAGACGGGGTTTCGCCATGTTGGCCAGGCTGATCTCGAACTCCTGACCTCGAATGATCCACCTGCCTCAGCCTCCCAAAGTGCTGGGATTACAGGAGTGAGCCACTGTGCCTGGCCTCCAAAGTAAATTTCTTAAAACTGATTTCACTCCTCACACTCAGATAATTGTATAGATTTTAGTTTATAGACCAAAAGGGGGCAAAATTTTATATTTGTAAAAACTAACAAAATAGGTTGGCTTATAAATATGTATTTCAGTTTATTTGACTAGCTAGAATATTTGTTATTTATTCTTCAAATGCAAAATGCCGAATTCATTTTTTAAAACAACAATAATAACGAAGTCCCTTGTGTGCCAGCCGGGGAGTGTGGGGGCTGGGTGGGGAGGGTGTGTTGGCACGGTGTGGGGAGGAGGCTTCTCTCCTGCAGGCTCACTGGAGGTCCCAGGGCAGCCCTGCCCAAGCGTGGCATGCGTTAGAAGGAAACCATTCCCATCATTCACAACTGTCTTGTGAGGTGGCTTAGACAAGTGTTGTTCTTATTTTACAAATGAGGAAATTAAGGCTGGAGAGGTTAAAGGGTCTTTCCATGATCTCATGACTCGTTATGGCTGGAAACAGAATGTGGTCCCCTGGCTTTTTCTGCTGCTTTCTCAGGGACTGGTAGCTATGACAGTTCTGCTTTGATATGGAGTGTGCCCCTCCACTTCTCTCCATCCCAAGGGACACATTTCCACTCAGTGAACATCAGTGCACACCAGGGACCCTTCTTGCTCACCAGCCAGCCCCAGATGAGTCCCCCTGATGAACTGATGCTCTGAGGAACCAGTGTGGGACCACAGTAAAAGATCATGCAGCAGGGAGGCAGGGTGAGAGGTGTTCATCCTCCGTGTTGCCAGACATGCCTGTACCCAGAGGACGGAATCAGATGCAGGGCTTCAAAGGGAGACAGATGCAAGAAGTCCATTCAGATGCCTGTAGCTTCCGTTCCACGCCTGCAGCTTCCCATTCGGATGCCTGTATCTTCTCATTCCATGCCTGCAGCTTCCCATTCGGATGCCTGTAGCTTCCCATCCCCTGCCTGTAGCTTCCCATCCCATGGCTGCAGCTTCCCATTCTCCAGTTTCTTACCCACCACTTGTTGCTGAGTGACCCAGACAAATCAATGACTCTCTCTACACTTCTGGGTCCTCACCTATCAAACTTAGAAACCAAGAAAACTCACCTTGCAGTGTCGTCACAAGGGTGAACTGAGACAGAAGCACTTTGTGAACAGTAAACTACTGTCACAATGTCACCATTATTGTCGTTAGCTAACTGGAGCGTGGGATATAAAAACAACAGATGGTTTCTGCTTCCTTCTGAGGAGATTACAATCTAGGAAGCACATGCACTATATTCACATGAAAATAGTTTAAAGGTAGCCACATTCCGGAAGAAAGGCATCATCCAAGATGGCCGAATCTAAGTCTAATTTTCCTATAGATAATCACAAGACAGGAAGGGAATATGTTCTCAGAGTGCCTACATCTATATTCATGGTATACTTGCTTTAAAGATGCTTCAAAACACGTCCTAGCACAATCTCTTTTATTTTGCAGAGTCTTTCTCCCAAATTAATGGCACGATGGATCACAACCAGTGACAGGCCTTCTTCGTCTATCACATCTAAGGTCACTTCATACTACAGTTGGCCCTCGGTATCCAGGAGTTCAATATTCTCAAATTCAACTAACCATGGATGGAAAGTATTCAAAAAGCAAGCAAAAAAAAGATGGTTTTGTCTGTATTGAACATGTACAGGCTTTATCTTGCCATTATTCCCTACGCCAAACAGTATAACAACTATATACATACGATTTATATTGAATTAGATATTATAAGTAATTTAGAGTTGATTTAAAGTATATGGGAAGGGGCTGGGCATGGTGGCTCATGCCTGTAAACCCAGCACTTTGGGAGGCCGAGGTAGGTGGGTCACTTGAGGTCAGGAGTTCGAGATAAGTCTGGCCAACATGGTGAAACCAGTCTCTACTAAAAATAGAAAAAAAAATAGCTGGGCATGGAGGCATGTGCCTGTAATCCCAGCTACTTGGGAGGCTGAGACAGGAGAATTGCTTGAACCTGGGAGGTGGAGGCTGCAGTGAACTGAGATCGTGCCATTGTACTCCAGCCTGGGAGACAGAGCTAGACTCCGTCTCAAAAAAAAAAAAAAAAATGTATACTGGAAGATGTAAGTAGGTTCTATGTAGATCGTAGGCCATTTTCTAGCAGTTAGTTGAGCATTGCAGATGTTGGTATCCTGGGGTGGAAGGTGCCGGGGGTCCTGGAACCATTCCCCTGTCATACTGAATGGAGTATAATTTACAGCACGTTTTCAGTGCCACCATGTTATAAAAGCTTACATGATACTTTCATAGGATAGAAAAAATATTAAATTATTAACACAATGAATTTAAAAAAAACAAAACAGCACTATAGCCACAAAAATCACTCAGGAAAACACCTGCTTCGATTCATTGTACTACTGCCCGTCATACTGACCAAGGCCTGTGGAGGTTTCCCTGTGGAGGCTTCTGTTTACCACAACTGTGGCACAGCCGCCAGACCAGGGTCCAAACACGATGTACGTTTCACTGGCTGTGCTCTGGATTTGTTATGCCATTCCGGATAAATCATGCAAATTTGGAGGAATTCGGACTATTTCAAATGTTGTCCATTTTGAAATTGAGCAATCTCCAGTAGTATTTTATTGCTATTTTACATAGCATTATTTAAAATTTGCATGATTCAAATTTGCCTGAAATGTGAGTGTATTGTTCAAATGACAGCATCTTAACAGAGCAAACAGCATTCAAATGACCTCCACATCAGCGGAATAAAGGTGGGAACAACTGACTTGCAGGGGCCTGGCTAATGGGGGAAGCACTTTTCGAAGGATGAACATTTTGAATATGTTGAATAAAAATACATTCTGAGTATGTCTGAATAGAGAGTGATTTGGAGTGTGCTGAATAGAAGACATATTCTAATTCTATAATATATCACTTCTTTGGTGCACTGGAAATGGCTCCATTTCAGAATCAATAGTTCTGACTGTTGCACTTTAGAAAGGACATTGGATGATCGCTTTTTTGAAAAGCTGTGCCATTGTCATCCTTTGGGTTTCGCTCAGAGCCATGATAAACACCCAGGGTGGGGAACGAAGACACCCTCAAAGAGTAAGGAATTCTGCCTCAAATTTCTGAGGGCCCCAGAGTTTGGATCTGCTTCATCAAGCACAGTGCATGAATTATGCAATATTTTTCAATAACTAAAAGTAGCCATTAATATCTGCCTGAAAGAAGCTTGACCTGGGAGTATTATCTTTGGTTGCCAGAGGATACATTCAATCCTTTTTGGTGTTTGTTTGAATAAGGGAATAGACAGTTTAGGTTGCTTAGCTGAACACAGAGCACATTTTTATCCTGAAAGGGAAATTAGAAATCCTGACTTTAAAACAAAGACAAGATTCCTTCTCTGCTTGGATCAGCACATTAATCAGCTAATAAACAAATATTTATTAAGTTCCTGTAATGAAACCTTTGACTCTCCTGTTTAATAACTTTCAGCAAATTCTCTAATATCCTGGCAAAGAAAATATTTTCTGTACCAAGTCATCTTAAAACATGTTTATTTTTCCATTTCATCTTTGAACGAACTAAAGGTGTTTCATTTTTTTGCCCCTTAGAGATGGGTTATTCAATTCCATGTCTCTTTCCAGTTCTAAGTTACACAGCCTTTGGTCAGCAAAGCAAATTTATTTTTCCATGTTGAAAAAGACAGACTCATAAGATAAGATCACCTACCTAATGGTTCCAAAATCTGATTTGTGTGTTAAAATCACATGGGGAACCTATCGATGTATAATCAAATTTGCCATTAGTCCGAATTTCATTTTAGGGACCACTGACTTCATTTTACAGGCAGGGAAGTTGAAGGTAACACAATTTGTGGCAGAGTTGGCTAAGAGACCCCAAATCTCCTCCCAGCTCACAGTCCTGTTTTCATTCTACTGAACCTTCCCTTACATGCAACAACTTCCAGGATTAAAGAGATAAATACCTGTCAGTGAAATTTTAAATGGATTTTTGGACATTTCTATTCGTTTCCCCTGAATTTCTACTCTCTATGAGTACATTGGATGTCAAGTTCCTTAATAGCAAGAACCTTTATGAAAAGTGACCAACAGCACAAAATCCTATACTAAGTACTGGTCAGAACAAACTTCGAAGACCCAGTTTCATCCATTAGGAGCTTATTTGCTCAGCATTTACTGAAGACTCACTCCGTGCATACTCTCTGCTAGGCTCTCTGGGGATATAAGAATTTTAAATAGATGTGCTTCAAAGGAACACGCAGTCTCATCGAACAGAGAGGACCCAAACATACAAAAAGGTAACTTAAGCAATTTGTGCAGTAATAGCTCTTGTCTCTGGGTGTTTTAGTTAAAGTAGCTGCTGTAACCCAAAAACTCCCAAATGTGTAGTAGAAATTCCTGATGGGTGGGTAGTTTTCCTCCAGGTGGTGACTCAGGGCTCCAGTCTCTTTCCATCTTTTAGCTCTCTCATCTCAACACGTGGTTCCCGGGGCCATTGTGTTTTTTTGTATCAAGTTGATAGAAGGGACACAGCAGTGGGGAATCACCTTCTTTGGAGGTGAACCATCTTCTTTCTTTTCTTTCACACTCTATTGGCACTATTTCACACTTAACTGCAAAGGAGGTGAGGGTGCAATGTGCTGTCCTCCTAGAAGAGAAAACGGAAATAGAAGAGAAATTCATTAATTATCCCACAAGGGGCTTTGGTGTTCTTATCAGTAAAAGAGATCCTTGTGAATGCTCTAACATTCTCTTCTAGGTGGGGCTTCCCTTGGGCCCCAGAGGACCCCATCTGGAGATCATTCTGGAGATCATTCTAGGTTAAAGGAAAGAGTTGTGCAAAGAAGGGGAAGGGATGCGAAATAGCAGGCACGGCGAGCCTGAGGCCAGTGTTCAACTGGAATGACAGGTGATGTGGAGAAATGGGACCAAGGCTATATATATTTGTTGGTGTTGGCTTGTGGTGGGCTTGAATACCAGGCTAAGGAATTTTACCAACATTTTAGGATAAAACCAAAACTCGTTTAGACTTTATAAAGTTGGGCAAGAGCTTTTTAAAACCCAGCCCTAGTTTGCTGTTCTCTGGGCGCTGTTCAGTTCCTGGTATTGACTGCCAGCTTCTCAGAAGATAGCAGCAATGAATCTGGCAGCTGGGATGTGTCTCTGTCCTCTCTGCTTACCCCAGGAGATTGTGTCTGCACGTGGCTGTTGTTGGACTCCGGGTGAGTTTTCAATTATTGGTTGACAGTGTTTTAAGATGGTTAGAGTCCACCAAGCAAGAGTGCTTGCTTCATGGTCCTCTCCTAGCTGAATCAGCTCTAAGGTGACCCTCTGTTTGGGATCCTCCTTAACCACTAGGAAGCTCCCGGCTGAGTTTTCCATCCAACCTTGGTAACTCTGCAAGGCCTTATGGCGAGTGTTCTGCACACTAAGTTCCCCGGCCTCCTTTCCTTCTACTTTTCTTCTGATTTGTTTTTAACATCTTATTACAGTATAAAATTTTATAAACCAGTACTTACAAATGTAATAAATAAAAGCAAACAAATGCTAGCATACCATCTTGAAGCCTGTTCTCATGAAATACAATATGCATAGGTAAATATATAAGAATAAACCACATTGCTATTGAATCCAAAGAGAACTTGGCCAGCCTGTCTGCCCATGACGTTTTTTAACCCAAGTGAACCGGTAGCTGAGTGGGAACGTCAGGCTCTCTTCCTGGACTGTGTGGTGACTGCCTTCCTATGCATGCCTTCCTAGGCCATGGAACCACAAGGGACAGAGGTCTTAAATGGGTTCCCCTTTGTGGCCAGGCAATAGGACCTAACCTTACCAACAGAATTACCATTAACACACACATAAAAACGAATGTCTTCTTTTTTGTAGGATGGGGAGGGGCAGAGAGAGGATCATGTACAAAATAGATTAAGTACGGGAAAGCCTGTTTTTAAAAATAGTGTCATAATAGGGAAGTTCTTCCCTGCAAGCGTGTGCACAGCCACTCTTGCTAATATGGTAACAAGATTCCACCCTTTCCTTCCTGAGACCAGGTTATGCGGAGAATTTAGTGAGTAGATATTTTTTGAGGATTCTTTTTGGCTCTTTCATGGGCCCCTCACGGTCCTGACATGGGTGACCACCCAGAGATGAATGTAAGGAGATGACACAGGATTCTCTGGCCAGATGGAACAGTGCTGGATGTACGCATGCATACCTGCCACTTCCACATGTACAGTGCTTTTTTTCTGATTATGCAAATAATGTATGCTTACTGTAAAAAAAATTATGAAAAATTTAGAAAAGACAAAAACTATTCCTCACCCCATCTTCCAGAGACAAACTATACTTAACACATCTCTTTCCTGCTTTTATATATATACATATATCTCACCACAATGCACTATCATTTCCTGCATGTATATATATGTACATATGTATGTACATATATATACGTATATATATGTAGGAAAGAGATGTATTAAGATGTATTACAAATGTATAACATTATATATGTCTTTTGTCATCTGCTTTTTTTGTATTCAATTTTATATCATGAGAGTTTTGCCCATCTCACTAAAAAATCTTGGACATTATTGGTGAAGGCTAATATAAATGGACCATGATTTCCACAGCCATCTCACTTTGCTGACCATTTCAGTTGTTTCCAGTTTTAAATGCAACAGGAGAGAGCATCGTGTCAGTAGCTAAGCTTCTGCAACACACCTAAAGGAAGCATGTTGCTGGGTGCCCTGCCCTGATCCCCTTGGGGAAATGCTGAGGATGGATTTGATTTCAAATACTGTAAATCAGGCCAGGCGTGGTGGCTCACACCTGTAATCCCAGCACTTTGGGAGGCTGAGGCGGGTGGATCACCTGAGGTCAGGAGTTTGAGACCAGCCTGGCCAACATGGCGAAACCCCGTCTCTACTAAAAATATACAAATTAGCCAGGCATGATGGTGTGCCTCTGTAGTCCCAGCTACTTGAGAGGCTGAGGCATGAAAATCGCTTAAACCCTGTGAGGTGGAGGTTGCAATGAGCTGAGATCATGCCACTGCACTGCAGCTTGAGCGACAGAGCAAGACACTGACTCCAAAAAAAAAAAAAAAAAAAAAAAAGCCACAGCATGGGTTTCTATGCACATATGGCAGCGAGCCCATTCATTGACTGTCAGGTAGTGTCTACATATAATGGAATACTATTCAGCCTTTAAAAGGAATGCCATTTGGATATATTCTGCACCGTGAATGAACCTTGAAAACATGCTAAGTGAAATAAGCCAAATACAAAAGGAAAAACATTATATGATTCCCTTTATCTGAGTATCTGAGATACCTAGAGTAGTCAAATTCAAAGAGATAGAAAGTAGAGCAGAGGTCGCCAGGGGCTGCAGGGTTGGGGGTTTGGGGGGAAAGGGGAATATTGCTTAATGGGTACAGAGTTTGCATTTGGAATGATGAAAAGTTCTGGAAATCAGTGGGGTAATGGTTGCACAACATCGTGAATGTGCTTACTGCCACTGAATTGTATACTTGAAAATGGTTAAAATGCTAACTCTTATGTACATCTTTCCGCAATTTTTAGAAAGCCACAATAAGGCAGAATTACAACACAGGAGGGTAAATACTAAGGTTCCGCCTAAAGGCTTGGTCCTCCTCGTGGCCCTGGATGACGTCATCCCCCTCGACGGGGACGCCCAGGGACTTTGCCACCCTTCTGAACCCGGCCTTCTCATTCTCTGATTTTCATCCAGGCTCCCCTATTCCAGCACAGCCTCCATTTCCTCAGGTGTCTCATAAATTCACCCCCGACCTCTGAAGAGCTCCACCCCTTCTCACAGGGCAAGCTCACTGCTCGGTTCTTCTTCCCTTCCAGGGCTTCCATTCTTATCCCGAGTTTCCAGCTTCAGCCAGGTGCCCAGGGATGCCTGCTGTGGCCGGATCCAAAGGCCTCGGCGGGAGGAAACAACGCAGCTCTCTGGGGACCAGGGTGGGCGGCATCCCCCAGTCAGGTTTCCTTTCCAGCATCTGCCGGGAGGGCTGCAGGCCAGCTGGGTTTTTCACCAGCTCATCTACTCAAACAAGCACATCTCCTAAAGACAAATGTTGGTTGTGTTCTCGGAGACACTGGAGTTTAAGTCCACAGTGGGGAATTCCCCCACTAGCCAGGCACCTGTTCTGCTCTTGAAGTCAGCGGGTCCCCATCCCTGGGCAGAGGAGCTTTCGGTTTCTGACGTTCTCCTCCTGAGGCTGCTGGAATCACAGGAAGACCTCATTCCCCTTTAATGTCAGCTTTCCCATCCCCTGCATGTGGTCTCAAGACCTTGAAGCCCTTTCTTATAACAGGTGGGTGGGGGCGGGGGGGCAGGGGAGGGGTGACAGCTTCTTCTGTCATATAAACATAAAAACTTCAGCAACAGTGTCTGATTGCATCAAAGCTGAGACCCAGATATGCTGGAATGTGGAGACAGAGACAGTCCTGGTGTGCTGGTGTGGGGGAGGTTAAAGGGACATCAGACCAGCTGTTGAACCACACCCTTCGTTTGCCAAAAGCTCCATGGGGAAGAACTGGAATCCTGTCAAAAGCTTGCACATATTCTGACACATGCAGATATGTCTTATGGGCTTAGCAGGCCCTGACAGAGGCGGGGATTGAGCACGAGGTTCGCAGATGTCTAACTCCCCACAGGCGAAGAAGGAAGAAGGCTGAAGGAGCCACGCTCACAGCAGGACGGGCCCTGGGCCCTGGGTGTCTGGAAAGCTGTGGGTGATGTGCCCTGACTCGACCCCATGGTGGAGCCCAGCACTCCAGGAGGGAGAATACTTGTAAAGAATTAAATTAGAATGATTTGCCTGGGAGGTGGAGTCAGCAGCATAAGGAGCCTGCTAAAAGGGCGAGGGCAGAGTAGTGAGAAGTTTCTATACAGGCTGGAGAGCACTGGAAGCCAGTGGCAGCGGAGTGAGAGAGGAGAGAACAGACACCTCAAAGGCCGGGGACCGTCGCTGGTGGCTGGACTAGGTGAGCAGCTCAGTGTTAGGGGAGCAGGTGGCCTCCGTGGGAGCAGCTGAGGGCAGCAGGATGGCCAGGGCCACAGGAAACAGCTAGGTTATTTGCAGACAGCTCCCACCTGGGCTGCATCCATCACCCACGCACTGTCTTATCCTCAGAGACGCAGGCCAAAAACAATTGCTTCTTTTCAGTGGCTACATTTTGAATCAGGTGATGCTTGATAAAAATGAACCATCCTGCTCTTCTTCACTCGACCTGCCTTTTCACCTACCCAAACAAACAAAAGCAAAAATAAAACAAGACAATAATAGCAATGAGGCAGAGGAAAGACCGAGTCCCATCCTACAAGAAGGGAGGCCTTAGTCTCCCCCCAGCCACTCCTATCACCCCAAATCATCGCTGCCTGAATGCTGCCTTCACCATCTCAGCCCAAGACACTGTGTTCTTGACATTTTGATCATCGGGATCATTATGTCATTTCTTTGGCAATTGAAAGCAATGTTCCTGCTCCTGTGTGGGTTTGAACAAACAGCCCAAGGGGAGAAATAATGAATTCTTAAAGGAGAAAAAGTCTGTTTCTCACCTCAAGCACCTGGAAGGCTAAGGCGGGAGGATTGCTTGAGGTCAGGAGTCTGAGGCTGCAGTGAGCTATGTTCACACCACTGCATTCCAGCCTGGGTGACACAGTGAGACCCTGTCTCAAAAAAAAAAAAAAATCCTGTAAGCAATGAGACACACAAGGAGTAATCCAGCACACAGGGCCTTAGCACACACCCCAGCCTGCACACTCCGCAACCTTCTGCTCTTACCTTAGTGTCACAAGGTGTGGCTTGAGCAGCTCTTGCCCAGACAGATAAAAAGCAGGTGTAACATAGTGACCCCCAAGGGACCCAAAGGTGCCCATGGTTTGCAAGAGAGGAAAGAACAGAGAGAACCTGAACATTCCCAGAATTGCATTGCTCACTAGCCAAGCTGTGGCTTCCTTGGCACATGTAGCTGGCATGGGCTCCGTCCACGAGCAGGCCCGGCTGAGCAGAAGGCAGCTTCCAGGAACTCCAGGGTACAGCTATTGAGTTGATCCAACAGGTGCCCAGGCCAACACCACCATGGGGCCTGAAGCTACCTGCCCACTCCTCTCTGACCTCTCAACCCTGACCAACAGCTACCCTTACAGCAGGATGGGCCAAAGGGTCATGGGACAAGCCACAAATGCAGATGACACAGCCTGGGTACATCATGCACAGCAGGGTCCACTCTGTTCCACCATCAAAGACCCCTGCCTCCTAACTGGGCTTCAGAGCGGGCAGGACGCACCTGTGCTTCAGTAGTGCAGCTCCCGTAATGGCTGGATTGCCACATGCTGGAATCTCAGTACAGCTGCCCAGATGTCCTAAACATGTTTTAGTCATCTTTCTAGAGAAGGTAGAGACTGTGATTATAGTAACAAGAAAAGTATGAAACAGGGGAAAGTACCAGGAAGTCCCCTGGTGGACTGTCACTACTGGCCGTCACTACAGAACTTTTATTCATTGTTTCATTGTTTTTAAAACGTGCATATGTGCAAGGCCTTAGATCTTTCTGCTATGAGTCCCTCATCGTTGACTTGGGACCACAGACTTTGGGTAGACAGCTCACTGTCATGCTGGATGAGGGCATGGCTCAGGCACTGCGGCTTATCGTTTGGGCTGAGGACAGATGTAGCTTTCACTGGACTCTCTTCCAGTGCACCAGCGCAGTTTTCGGTAGCGGGGACGTAGAAGTGTGCCCAGAAGGGCTGAAGACGTTTTGCTTTTTTTTGGTTTGTTTTTGTTTTTTTTTTTTTTGAGACAGATCTTGCTCTGTCGCCCAAGGCTGGAGTGTAGTGGTGCAATCTCGGCTCACTGCAACCTCCTCCTACTGGGGTCAAGTGATTCACCTACTTCAGCCTCCCAAAGTGCTGGAATTACAGGCATGAGCCACTGTGCCTGGCCAAAGATGTTTTTTAAAGAGAAATAGAGGGAAGAGCAGCTGCCATAGGGAATGAAAATGTGGGAGAAGACAGGCTATTTAAGAGGATTTTTTTTTTTTTTTGAGATGGAGTTTCACTCTGTCGCCCAGGCTGGAGTGCAGTGGCGCCATCTCGGCTCACTGCAATGTCTGCCTCCCAGGTTCAAGCGATTCTCCTGCCTCAGCCTCTTGAGTGACTGGGATTACAGGCACATGCCACCATGCCTGGCTAATTTCTGTATTTTTAGTAGAGATGGGGTTTCACCATGTTGGTCAGGCTGGTCTCGAACTCCTGACCTCAGGAGATCTGCCCGCCTCGGCCTTCCAAAGTGCTGGGATGACAGGCATGAGCCACTGCCCACCGCCTGAGGATTTTTTTTTTTTTTTTTGAGATAGAGTCTGGCTCTGTCACCCAGGCTGGAGTGCAGTGGTGCAATCTCAGCTCACTGCAACCTCCACCTCCTGGGGTCAAGCAATTCTCCTGCCTCAGCCTCCCAAGTAGCTGGGATTACAGGCACCTGCCACCACGCCCAGCTAATTTTTGTATTTTTAGTAGAGACGGGGGTTTCACCATGTTGGTCAGGCTGGTCTCGAACTCCTGACCTGCAGTGATCCGCGGCCTTGGCCTCCCAAAGTGCTGGGATTCCAGGTGTGAGCCCCTCTGCCCGGCCTGCTTAAGAGGATTTTGAAGGGGCTTTAGTGATTCCCTGTTCCATGTGCCCAAGAAATCACCTTCAAAAATCGATATATGTTTTGTCGTAACAAGGAGATACACAAAGGGATAGCGACTACCTCTGCCTCAGGAGTCAGCAAATACTTCACTCAAGAACTGATCTTGAAGGGTGGGTGAGAATTTTCTAGAATGAAAAAGATGGATAGGTTAGAGTGTCTCAAAAGCAAGCCCAGGATGGATGCTAGTGGTTACATTTTCACTGGTCTGAAGGGACACATGAGAAAAATAAAGGCCAGGTAGGAAGCTTTTCAAAAAGCTAAATTTATCTGATTGAAAGGAATTTAGGTTTGGGACTATGTACTTTCTACTTTTGGAGTGTTGGTGTTCTTCTTTCTCTTCAAGCTGAATATAGATGATACCATCTGTATTATCATTTACATTCTCTCTTACTTAGCCTAATAAAAACATCATGTTTCCCACATTTTTTAAAAAAGGTACTGACCTTTGAAATGCAGAGGTCTGAGGGCTACCTTAGCACACTCTAAGCCAAGGTGCTGGATGGTGCAGGCTGCCCCGCTGGGCAGGCCATGGTGCATGTGGAGAACTGGGAGGAAGCCAGGGTATGTGGAAGATGGGACAGAGCAGTGGTTTAGGGTTAGATGGAGGATGGTCTTTCATAGGGACCTTGGACTTCATTCTTTAGGAATGATTAGGGGTTTATAAATGAAGGAGAGAGCAGATTGTATTTTACTGGAACCCAGGAAGATTAACTTTGTTTCCAGTAAAGTAGTGGACTGGAGAAGAAAGAGATGAGACAAAAAGACCAAGACCACTGATGCAATTTTCCAGGGATAAGACGAGGGCATTCAGTATGATCAGTGGCGATACAGACAAGGAAACCAAGCAAGATTCGAGAAACTCCTAGGACAGCATTGGCCTCAAAGACATTCATGTGATGAATGCTTTAGAGCACTGTCAACTCATAGACACAACCAATATGTATATTGTGTTATACAGCCAATATATCTGAGGAGGTCTCAGAGCTGAGTCTTAAAGACTGATTAGTCCTTCGGGCCTACAAATCCTAGTTCCTGAGCCAACTCAAACAGCAAAGAACACTGGGCTACCACCCGTTCTGAGTGCCACCTAAGAACATAGGCCTTTGGGTCCGCTGGCCAGCACATGAGTCTGACACTTTTAAAAATAAGAGATGATAGATTTAAAAGACTCTGGGGCGGTGGGAGGTCAGGCAATTTTTAAAAGAACAGAATGGATTTGCAAGTATAGATGAGAAACTACAATGAACACTTGGCCTCAGTGAGAGGGCTGCGATAGGGAATGATGGTGACTGTGGCAAACTCAAGCTCATGTGCCCTACCTAAAGGGGACAGCTGCCATTCTACACCAGCTAACTCTTGCCATATAGGAATGGAACCAGATTTTTGAAATTTTGAACGAAGCCAGAAATCTGAATTTTTGTTTTCTGCTAATTCAAGTTTTGAAACATAACAGCCACACCATGTGAGTTGAAACCAATTTTGTTGGCAAGCTGAATTTGTTCCACTGACCTCCAACCTTAGACCTTTGGCCCAGGGATTAGATAACTATTAGGCTAATACACAAGACCTCATACCAGAAAGAGAAACATGAAGATAGGTAGTGATAGAGGTGAGATATGAATCATCTGTTGGAAGAAAGAAAAGAGTATTAGACATTTTTTAACTTAAAATGAATAAATTGCTATTCATAATTCTCCACTTCTGTTACCAGAGGATGTAATAATGGGTTTTGGAAAATAGACAGCACTTGTAACCATCAAGCGATGCCATTGCCATTGCCACATTTGTCTTTCACAGTTGTTTTATATGAAGGAAGAACAGGCCGGGCGCGATGGCTCACGCTTGTAATCCCAGCACTTTGGGAGGCCGAGGCGGGTGGATCACGAGGTCAGGAGATCGAGACCACGGTGAAACCCCGTCTCTACTAAAAATACAAAAAATTAGCCGGGCGTGGTGGCGGGCGCCTGTAGTCCCAGCTACTCGGAGAGGCTGAGGCAGGAGAATGGCGTGAACCCGGGAGGCGGAGCTTGCAGTGAGCCGAGATTGCGCCACTGCACTCCAGCCTGGGCGACAGAGCGAGACTCTTGTCTCAAAAAAATAAATAAATAAATGAAGGAAGAACAGGTATTGTTATCCTCATTTAGCTGTTGAGAAAACGGAGGCATGGCGAGGCCTGCAGTTCCCTAAAATCCCTGAGTGGTAGCGGCAGGGCTCAGTCTAGAACTTTGTGTACTATCACCACCTCTGGCCTTGGTCTACACAGCCACTTGTGAACAGGCCCTCTTAGAACAGGACATTTCAGCAGCTGCTGGTCTCTGAAAGTGCCAGAGAACCTCAGCGCAAGGAGGCAAGGTGGGAGAGCAGTTGCAGAAAGCACCGCAGGCGCTCCTGGGAATGCCCACCGTCCCACGCGTGCCCACGGCCCCAGCAGAGGCAGGACCATGGATACCAATCCAAGAGTGCGAAGAACAGCATCTCTTGTCTGCACAATCCCTCAGCGGCTCCACTGGGGACTTTACTACACTCAGTTTTTCTCACCTGCAACTCGTCAAACAGCATTCTTTTTGTCTTCATCACTATTTTCATCGGAATTTGGAAGGAGCTATAGCTTATAAACACAAAACGGCAAAACAAAAAATATTTAAAAAGAATTTGGAAGGGGCTGGATTTAGGACTGCTGGGTTGTTTCTTAGGTTCCTAACTTTGGGGTGACTTATTTTGAAAGTCACTTTATTGGGGCTATTCCCAATACTTGCATTCGCCTTTGCAGACTAGCGTGAAAACATATATAATATTTGGAAAATATGCATACACTTAGGCAATGATTTTTAAATGTACACTTGGGAAACTTGTATAAAATCTGAGAAATGAATGAAACAGCAAGGAGGCAGAATATTATAGTAGTTTGGAGTAGGGATGCCAGGGCATGGGTTTAAACCCTGGATTTATCATCTTCTAGTTGGATGACCAGGGAAACATACCTTCCTCCAGCTTCCAAATACATTTGTCTGTGTTATAATACCATTAGGAGGTTTTATGATGTACAAGTAGGTTACCTGAGAAACAGACTGAATGCAGATTAGCCTGCAAGATTTTTATTGGGGGGTGCTTTTGGGATCTACTCCTTGTGGGGGAAGGCAAAGAAGCAAATTTGGACAGAGGGAGAAACTGGGTTGCAATTTAGTCTCATCAAAGGCCTCAGCTAACCCCATGAGAAGCTCTGAGCTAGTAGAACCTTTCAGAGTTATCCTGAGTTGGGATGAGGGGACCCTATCTTTCAATTCCCATGTGGATACGATGTCTTTGGGTACAAGCTGCCTCTGGGAAGGCAGTAAGTCTCAGGCGAAGTGGCTTCCTCCAGCCCAGAGCAACTCCTCAGGGGGACTGAGACTTGAGGGCTGTGTGCAGGCATCATGCCCCGTAGCTGGGGGAATAAGTCCTCTCTGGTGGCTCCCCAGGAAGCAGGGAAGTGGGGAACTGCGCTGCTAAGGTTCACGACAGCACTGCCCGCTCCAGCGGGAAACAATTGTTGCCGTTTGTAAGGGCACTGGCTGTGCCGGATATGCCTCGGTTTATTGAGGTGCTGTCTAAATAAACAAGCCTCAGATTCCACTGGGTCTTCATATTACCAATTGCTCGAGGTTTTAATGTTGCAACTACAGGAAAGGTAAGTTTTGCAGCTAATTCATTTTCTTGCCCATTAAGGGGAAAGAGAGGAGGTGGCCATTCACTTAATTCAGCAGGTGGAGGCCATGGGCTAGTAAAACATACTTTTTTGAGATTCCCTTTCTTTTCTTTAATTTCCTCCATTTCCTGTTCCTCACATTCAGAATCTGAAGTTCGTTTTTACACTCGTCCTCCTCTTCATCTGAATCTGCCACATCATCTGTTTGAAATGGCTCAAGAGCTGCTTTTGTTAGTGCCCACATTGACCAAACTGAGACTAGAATTTTTGCTCCATCTTTATACGCTTTTTAAAAATCTCTGCCAATTCTCTCCCATTCATCCAGCTCCATAGTCCCTTGTTCTGGGAACCATGAGCAAAACTGCCTTACTGCGCTAAAGAGTGAGTGAGAACAAATTCTGAGCACTCACTTTCACTCCCCCTCTTCATAATAACGCCTTAGGAAATTTAAATAAGCAGAATGTCTGCTTTCACTTTGTTCCTTTGTTACCCTGGTTCTTCTGAGTGCTCAGCTTTCCCGCCAAGCTTCTTTGAGATGTCCTCGGGTGTCCTTTGACGATGCGCCCTTTGCTTTCACATGCTCTGGTGTTCCTTCACCAGGGTCTTTGTTGTGCCACATTGGGCACCAGGAATGTTGGGGTGATCAGACCCAACACCAGGTCGTGGGGGTGACAAAGTCCGGCGGAGTCAAAGGACTGAGAAAAAGACAGTTTGAGGGAGAAAGGTGGGATCAGGGGGCCATCACTAGTGTATGGAGGCTGCGAAGTCCCCGACTCTGGGAGCCCATGCTATTTATTGGCAATCCAACAAAGAATCAGGTGGTGGGAACAGAACGTGGAGGTCAAAATGGCAGGCACATGATCTACAGCTGTGATGGTTTAGCGTTTATAAGGAACATGTTCTGCTACTTGAGATAATGGGAATACAATCAATCTGGGAGCCTCGGAGGGCTAGAAGCAAGGAGCCAGCTAGTCTAGACACATTCTAGAGGACATTATGCAAGCCCTGCCTCAGTTTCCCTCCCAACACTCAGCTATTTCCCAAGACCTACCAACCTCTGAATATCAGATTCAGCATGTTTCTCTCTAAAAATCTTAAGTACAGAGGCTGATTCATAAGGATTTTTTTTTTTTTTTTGAGGCAAGGTCTCACTAGGTCACCCAGGCACAATCTCAGCTTACTGCAACCTCTGCTTCCCGGGCTCCAGAGATCCTCCCACCTCAGCCTCCGCAAGTCACTACACCCAGCTCATTTTTCAATTTTTTGTAGAGTTCTCATAATATTGCCCAGCCTGGTCTTGAACTCCTGGACTTAAGCAATCCTCTTGCCTCAGTCTTCCAAACTGCTGGGATTATAGGGATGAGCTACCATGCCTGGCCAGAATTAGCAGTATCTGAGATTTATGTATTATGTACAGCAACCCGGGAGCTGGCTCAGATGTTATCCTGCAAGAAGTACACAAGGCTGCCTTGAGAACTGGACAGAAAGCACAAGCAGAGACATCGCATATGTGCCAAGCAAACTGGACAAACAATCTGGTAAGTCAGTTTATTTTGAGTCAGGTGAATCTTTGACATGGGTTAGAAGATATTAAACAAATTATTTTTTAATTAAAAAAACTGCATAATAATATGAATAAAACCAGCCTACTTGAATCCATTTAAGAAATATAAATGCTTTCTTAAGTTAGAAGGATCATCTCTTTCCTTGAATATAAAATGAAAGATTAAATCTTTTAAAAGTTTAAAATTAAATTCACTTATTACGCAATGTTCTTAATGTATATTTTTCCTGGCAGGTAAGGTGAGGTGAAAATTCATTTGAACTTAGACTTGAGTTCAAGTTTTAGTTCCAGCAGTGATCAGGTGTGTGTACTTTGGCAAATGATTTAACTTTTTAGAGCTTTACATCCTCTGATGCCTATAAAATAGCTTTAATTGTGAAGTGGTTAAATGAGATGGCATTTGTTAAGGTCAGAGCTGACTACATATTTTGTCCAGCCCAGTGCAATGTAAAAATGCAGGGCCCCTTGTTCAAAAAGCAGGAAAAAAGCTTTCTCCTTCTCCAATGGTCACTGTCTCCACCTGTCTGGGTATTTTAGTGACAAGCTCCCTTAGGCACACATAGATTCATCATAGGGGGGGCAAGTGCAGACCCCAGCATGCTCCTCATACCCAGAGAACAGGGTAGCACGGCCAAGAACCCAGCCCAGGGAGGTGGGAGGTAGGACCAAGTGAGTGGAGGCACCAAGCGCCCCTCCCCAGTGGGCCCCCACTTGTGCCCTGCCCATGAAGCCAGCCCTGAGCAATGGATGTTCTTAGCATAGGGCTCTCCTGGCATTTAGACACAGAGATTGAAATGTTAATTTAGTCTCTCCCACCCGCCAGAGGATTTTGTGAAGATTACAAGAGATAATATGCCTGAAATGTCCTTTGCAAATTGTAAAGCACTCAACAATGTAAACTATTGTCTTTTAAAATCAAAATTTGTCTGAAATGGATAGCATTTTGTTTACCGCTTAGCAAGGCAGTGACAGAGAAAGTTTGCAGTAAGAGAAAGCTGCGTTTTAATTTTACAAGAGATATTTTTAAAATATCTCTTGTTTTAAAGTCTTCTGTGATGGAGAATGAGAAACACTCATTTTCATTTTTCTTTCTTTTTCTTTCTTTTTTTTTTTTAAACTTTTATTTTAGGTTCAGGGGTATACATGTGCAGATTTCTTATATAGGTAAACTCATGTCACAGGAGTTTATTGTACAGATTATTTCATCACTCAGGTACTAGTGTGTCCAGAATTCGTTCCTTCCCGTGGGCTCTTGGTCTAGCTGACTTAAGAATGAAGCTGTGGACCCTCGCAGTGAGTGTTACAGTTCTTAAAGATGGTGTGTCCGGAGTTTGTTCCTTCAGATGTGTCTGGAGTTTCTTCCTTCTGGTGGGTTCGTGGTCTCGCTGACTTCAGGAGTGAAGCTGCAGACCTCCGCAGTGGGTGTTACAGCTCATAAAGATAGTGCAGACCCAAAGAGTGAGCAGCAGCAAGATTTATTGTGAAAGGTGAAAGAGCAAAGCTTCCACAGCGTGGAAGGGGACCTGATCAGGTTGCTGCTGCTGGCTCGGGTGGCCAGCTTTTATTCCCTTATTTGGCCCCGCCCACATCCTGCTGATTGGTCCATTTTACAGAGCACTGATTGGTCCATTTTACAGCATGCTGATTGGTGCATTTTTACAGAGTGCTGATTGGTGCATTTACAAACCTTCAGCTAGACACCCAGTGCTGATTCATGCATTTTTACAGAGTGCTGATTGGTGCATTTACAAACCTTTAGCTAGACACAGAGTGCTGACTGGTGCATTTACAATCCTTTAGCTAGACAGAAAAGTTCTCCAAGTCCCCACCCAACCCAGAAGCCCAGTTGGCTTCACCTCTCAATCCCTCCTCTAAACAGGACACCCCAACTGCTGTTGGGAATTGGGCAATGACCACTGTAGCTACTTCCTGCTGGATAGGGGCAAAGAAGGGACCCTGCAGTTGTAGTGTCCTCCAGAGGGGAACTCTCTAGGCCAGTGAAAGGGCCAGTGGGTCAGTCCAGGGGTCCTCGGTAGAAGTTGTTAGTTGAGCTCATTTGGGGTTCCATTTGTAAGACCATCTGTAGCTTGGTGGCCTCAATCCTAGAGGAAACAAATTTGACAAGGAGGTTAAAAATACAGGGCCTGAAGGTGAGTAATAGCAAGATGGCTGCCATGGGACCTAGAAAGGGGAGAAGCCATGTTGCCCAGCTTCAGAGTTTGGTATAAGAGTTTGAAAGTTGTTGTCTGATTTCAGAAGCCTTTTCCTGTAAACGCCAGGCGGCATCTCATACTATCCCTGACTGGTTAGTGTGAAAACAACACTCTTCCCCTAAGAAGGTGCAGAGTCCTCCTTTTTCAGCAGTGAGGAGGTCTAGGCCTGGGCAGTTTTGGAGAGTCACTGCTGCCAAAGAGTCTTTTTGGGATTGTAGAGTAAGGATGGGTTTCTTTATTTCTTGCAAACTGTCTGAGAAATCCTTTGAGAGTGGGTGGTAGTAGGATAATGAAGTAGATAAACTGGCTATTCCAGTTCCTGTAGCAGTAGCCATTCCTAAACCTATAAGTAGGGGTGTCAGTTGCATGGCTTTGTGCTGATGGACTTGAGCTTTGAGGGGTACTGATAGAGTCTGATTTCCTGGGGCAATGTTAATGTTGGGACTTAGAAAGACTAAGGTGCAGGTGCCGGTCCAGTTAGTGGGGAGGTAGATATAGGTCAACATTCCACATAAGAAGAATATGCCTTGGCTGGGTTGACAGAACTGGTTGTGTATGTTAAAAAGGTGTGTGAGTTTGTTGTTTTCATTTTCCCATACTTGTAGAGTACTTGCCAAGGTAGCTCCGGTGAGTGGCTGGAAAGGGGTGTTGGGAGCAAACTGAGTGGCTCCCTGTGTTCTATTTTCCCACTGGAGAAAAAATCATTCATATCTACTAGGAACCATTCGAGAGAGAGTGATTGAAAGGGGATGAGAAGGCATTCACTAGTGATGGGGCGCTGCTGCAGGGAGTCCAGGGGTGAATGATCATGCAGGGAGTATGTTTGCCCTTACAAAACCTGGCTGTTTGTTAAGTAGGGAGGAGGTGACGATTTTTGGGGGCCCTGAGGAGCGGACAAGCCATCTGATTGGAGCTGTTTGGGTGACTCAGAAGTTACTATGATCAGTTGGGGCTTGAATTTGTAGGGTGTAATTACACTGATGGGGTGGTAGGTACCCCAGGGGCAGGCCTGGTAACAGGTTGCATTAGATGCATAAAGGGGCTTGGAAAGTTAAGATGGTATTCATAGTAACAGGGCCGTGTATGAGCTTTTCATTGCTTGTGTAATAGGTGAGTTTGGAAAAGTAAGAATGTAAAAGTTGGATTGCACGTCCTGTTAGGGTATTCTTGGTCCTATCAGAGATGGGGAAGTCGGTTAATGATTTCATATTTAGAAGTTGGAAATGGTCTTTTCCTTCATAATGAGGGTGGTAGGTTAAGTTGGTAAAGACCCAGTTTTTTGTGGGAATGGGAGTGGCAACGTAAGCAGAGGTTGATAGAGAGATACAAAGCCAACAGTCATTTGCCAGGGAAGGATTGGACTGGTTTAACAGAGAGTGGGTTAAGTTGAGAGTCTTGTAGAGGTAATTAGGAGCTAGTGGAAGGGGAGGGGTGATTGTATGAGGTATCCAAGGAAGCAGGAGGGATAGACAGGCAAAGAGTAAATAGGAAGGTAAAGAGGGTGCTCTGGAAGACGAGATCATTTTATCCAGGCTGAATTAAAGGTAGGAGTAAATTGCTGTCAGAAGGAAGGAAGATAGAAAGAAGGTTGATGTGATTAGGATTTTTGTCCCAACAGGAGCTACAGTATATAGCCCTGTCGCAAAGAGTATGGTTAGTATGCTGCTTAATAATATGATGAAATAGTAAAAGGATTCCATTAAAGGGGTAGGGAGAGATGTTACAGATAAAGATTATGTAGATTTTCACTTATCTTTTTTAAGGAAGAAAGGGTTTTTCTTCAGGATCAGTGGTAGAAGTCTTTTTAGTCTGGGGCGTTTCCTTCCGAAATAGGAGATGCAAGTCTCCAATGGTTCACAGGTGTATCGAGGCTGGTCTGGCTGATCTTGGGACTCCTGAGGTGACAGTCCTGCAGGTTCCTCAGGGGGTGTCCAAAATTTAACTCAGGTGTGGTGAATCCAAGATTCCACTCCTGCCACCTTAACTGCGGTGGAGGTAGAGAGGATTACCGAGTATGGTCCTTCCCACAAAGAGTCCATAGATGGGGAGGTAGAGGGGAGAGATTTGACCAACACTAGATCCCCTGGTTGAAACAACTCTGTTCCCTTTTCTCTGTGACATCCTTCAGGTAGGTTTTTAAGGTTTTGTTGATATTTTGCCAAAGAAGTTATATCTTTGACCAAGTTGGCCATTTCCTGACCAAGTAGGAGGTCATTTGTGAGAAAATGTCGTCCATACAGCATTTCATATGGACTAAGCCCCATTTTGTGAGGAGAATTTTGGATTCTCTACAAGACCATGGGCAAAAGAGCAGGCCATGGGAGATGAGTTTCTTGTGTTAGTTTCCTTAAGTGCCTCTTGAGTGTTTCATTTGCCTTCTGGACCTTCCCTGAGGATTGGCCTCAAGGCACAGTGAAGGTGATATTGTATCCCTAGCGCCCTGGAAATTCCCTGAGTTATCATGGCTTTAAAAGCCGGACCATTGTCACTCTGTAAGCTTTGGGGAAGCCCAAATCTAGGAATTATTTCACGTGTTAGGACTTTAATGACTTCCTGAGCCTTCTCTGTCTTGCAGGGGAAAGCTTCTTTCCAATTTGTAAAGGTATCAACACAGACCAACAAGTATTGAAATCCCTTTGACTTAGGCATATGGGTGAAGTCTAACTGCCTGTCCTCTCCAGGATAGTGACCTATTCTTTGTTCCCCAAAAGGGGCCTTACAATGGACCAAGGGATTATTCCTTTGGCACACCTCACAGGCTTTGACTACCTGTCAGATGGTCCGAAGGAGATTTGGCCCTGTAAATAGGGATTTGGCCATTTGATGAGTGTTTTCAATACCCATATGAAAAGTTTGGTGGAGGATTTTAAGTATTTTCCACTGGCTGCCTTTGGGTATAAGTACCTTTCCTCCTTCTGTCGTTAACCACCCGGAGGGGAGAAAACTATGGCCCCGTGAAAGTCCCCATTCTGTTTCAGTCGGGGAATACTGGGGCTTAATCTCTTGGAGGGGGTTGTTCCATACCAAGGGTCCTTCTGTAGGTATTTCTAATGGGAGGTTCCGCCTGGCAGCAATTTTGGCCTCAGCATCTGCCTGACGGTTTCCTTCTGCCTTTTCTCCTTCACCTTTCTGATGGCTTTGGCAGTGCAAGACTGCCACCTCCTTGGGTTTTTGCATTGCATGCAATAACTCCATAATTTCCTTGTGGTATTTAGTGGGGGTTCCCCCAGAGGTTAGGAACACCCTTTCTTTCAATGTTGCAGCATGGGCATGTAGGATTAGATAAGCATACTTGCTATCTGTATACACATTTATTCTTTTTCCCTTTCCCAGTTCTAAGGCTCGGGTTAGTGCCACTAGTTCTGCTAACTGGGCACTGGTCCCTGGGGAAAGAGGCTTACTTTCAATGTACAGTAATATACAGTTACATTACTAACTATGGCATAACCTGCCCTTCATATACCACTCTCCACAAATGAACTTCCATTGGCATATAGGTCAAGGTCAGGACTAGCTAAGGGGACTTCTAAGAGATCATCTCGGGTGGCATAAGTCTGGACTATAATTTGTCGGCAGTCATGCTCGATTGGTTCCCCATTCTCTGGGAGAAAAGTGGCAGGGTTGAGGGCCACACACGTGCGTATTTGAAGCACCAGTCCCTCAAGGAGTAGCGCCTGGTATCTAAGTAGGCGGTTGTCTGATAGCCATAAACCTCCTTTGGCACCTAGTATGCCATTTACATCATGAGTAGTGCAGACAGTGAGGTCCTTTCCTTGTATTATTTTGATAGCCTCTGACGCTAAGACGGCCACTGCTGCAACCACCCATAAACAGTGAGGCCAGCCTTTCGCTGCTACCTCAGTTTCCTTACTTAGGTTTGCCACTGGTTTTGGGGTTGTCCCACGAGTCTGAGTAAGGACTCCAAGAGTTATCCCTGCTCTCTCTGTGACGTATAAAGAGAAGTTTCATCCTGTGGGAAGGCTTAAGGCTGGAGCTTGAGTTCATTCCTTCCAATGCCCAGACTTCAGAGTTGATTCCCTCCTCAAGTAGGAGACAGCAAATGGGTAACTTGTTCCCCATATTCATGTAGATAATAGCTCCAGCTTTGGCCAAAATATTGCCTCCTAATAAGGGTGTGGGACTTTCAGGCATAACAAGAAAGGCATGTGAAAAGAGCAAAGTCTCCCAATTACAACTGAGGAAGTGGGAGAAATACCTGGTTACAGGCTATCCCAAGATTCCTCGGATGCGGACCTTGAGGACAGCTGTCCAGGACAGGAGATTAACACTGAGAAGGCTGCGCCAGTGTCCAGGAGGAAGTCAATTTCCTGGCCCTCAATAGTTAAACATACCCGGGGCTCAGTGAGGGTGATGACATGAGCTGGCGCTTGCCCTGGGCACCCTCAGTCCTGTTGTTGGATCATCTGGTTGGGGGCTTCTGGCCCAGAGAACCATTGCACTCTGGGGCAGTCTGCCTTCCGGCTTGCTGACCGGTAGGGAATTTGTCCCTTTCTTTGGCTGTCATTTCTATCATTTACTTGACTAAGATACCATGTATCTCCAAACTCTCGGGCTGCAGCTAAAGCTGCATGCTTTTCATTAAAGGCCAGGGTTTGATCTAACAATAGCATGACATCTCTCCAAGCAAGGTATGGTGAAGCACACCTGTAGTCCCAGGGACCCAAGAGGCTGAGTTGAGAGGATCACCTGAGCCCAGAAAGGTTGAGGCTGCAGTGAGCCATGATCACACCACTGCACTCCAGCCTGGGCAATAGAGGGAGACTCTGTCTCAAAAAAAACAAAAAAAAAAAGGAAAAGAAAAACTTGAAATCCAACTTCCAATCCATGTTGAACTTGATTAACAAACAGTAAGTAGGCTTCCTCTCACAGTACTTTATTTTTCCTCTTGCAGAGCCAGAGATTATTCTGTTATTTAATGTGCTAGTGAGCTCTAAATGTGTGTGGTTTTAAAATGGCTTCTCACCATGAAGTGTGTTTTCCAGGAACTCACACGTTTTCAGGTCAGTTTTTACAGGCTCTCCTTTTATGTGAGTCTTGCCATATTCCCTGTTGGAGGAAAAACTGTGTCCACAGTGATGAGCCCAGAGGTGTCCTATGCAGACAATGGTTTGCTCCACCTGTGGTCAGTCAGGTGGTCTCAGCAAACTCATTCGAGGTATCTATTATTCCAGTTGTTTTTTGTTTTTTGGGTTTTTTTGAGACAGGGTCTTGCTCTGTTGCCAAGGCTAAAGTGCAGTGGCATGATCACAGCTCACTGCAGCTTCATCCTCCCAGACTCAAGTGATCCTCTCATCTCAGCCTCCCAAAGTGCTGGGATTATAGGTGTGAGCTACCATGCCTGGCTCATTCTTCAAGTTTATTACAAAAACATGCTGATGTGCCTTGTATTATCTTACCTCCTATGTTGTGGTGGCTTAATGACCCTTCCTTTAAGAGGCAGAGCTTAATTCCCTCCACCCCACAATTGCGGGCTGGACTTAGTGACTCATTTCTAGCTATTAGAATGCAGCAGAAGTCTTGTTCTCCTCCTCTGCTAATTGCTCGCCCCGTTGTCGTCCCCATTTCTATTAACAGCAGCTCATCCTCTTCCTGCTGTCTCTCATACACGATATCCAATTTGCCTTCAAATCTTGCCCGTTATATCTTTAAAATATATCCAGAACATTTATCATCATCGCCTGTGCTACCACCCTAGTCCCAGCCAGCTTCCACTCTCAGCTGGATTTTGCAACAGCAACTAATTGGTCTTACTTCTACCCTTGCCTCTACAGTCTGTACCCAACAGAGCAGTCAGAGTGATTCTGTAGCATTTGAGTCAGGTTATACCACATCTGTGCTTATGCCTCAGCCAAGCGAAGCCAAGGTTCTTATGAAGGCCTGCTAGGTGTTGTGGTGACCCCATTCCATTCCCGGGCACATCTTTGAGCTCATTTCATCCTCTCCTCTTGCTTGCTCCTCACGGGTCCTGCTTACTCCTTGAACGTCCAGTTACACACTTGGCTTCAGGTTTGCACCTGCTCTTACTTGCCCCACAGATACGCAGATGGCTTGCTCCCTCTTCTGATCTTCGTCCAAATGTCAGCTCCTCTGGAAGGTCTTTCCTTATCATCCTATTGAAAATGTTACTCTTTCCCTTCAACATTGTCTTTTTAATAGTATTTTTATTGTGGAAAAATATATGTAATATAGAATTGACCATTTGAACCATTTCTAAGTGTACAAGTTGTGGCACTAAGTACACTCAAACACTGTATGGTCTCTATCCATTTCCATCCTACAAGATATCCAATTTGCTTTCAAATTCTGTCAGTTCTACCTTTAACATATGTCCAGGACCATTTCTGGGTGAGTTTGCTGAGCCAGCTAACTGGCCACGTGTTCATCATCCCAAATTGGAACCCCACTTCACGGCCATGTCCACGGCCTGTTACTCACCCTATTGGTGAGGGAGGGATTCCCGCCCTGGGGTTACCGGATGGCCAAGGACTTGACATGTGATACTGGAAAGGTGAGATCAGCAGCAATTCATTAGTCACATGTAGTCACAGCTTGGAGGAAAAGGATGCCACACACACACACAGGACTGCACTCTGTAACAGAGGGAAGATCGAGGGGCTGGGGGAGGCAGGCTTTGTAGTATTAATGTGGTGAGTGACCCCTGTTCCCAAAGGAAGATGTGATTGGCTTGTTTGAATAATTCCATGGGCTGGTGGGGAACTGAAGCCCCCTACTCAGGGATGAGCAGGAGCTGCACCTGACCCCTTGATAAGGAGGGTTCTTTGGATAAGAGGCCTTACCCAGGGAAACAGAGTGGGGAGGGGACCTTGAAGTTAGGTCATCATAAAAAGTAAAGTAGAGGTTCTTCTTCAAAGACTTTCCTCCCCATCTAATTAGGAATAAATAGCAATTTCTCTTAGAAGCAAAATTTACTCAAAGACCTGTGCTAACATTCTTAAATATCTGCTAGGCGTAATAAGGAAATCAATGTATTTTTTGTCCTTAGCTCCCACAATTTAGCATAAATATTTGCCCTGGCATGCTTATTTATACTGGTCCAAGCAAGCATTAGGCCATAGCCTGTTCCTCTTCCTTATTTGAAGGTGTTTTTACCTTTCTCAGCATTCCACAAGTTACTTTCTCCTTCCTTTGTTCTCCTCTGCTTTTGCCTCACAGAATGTGAGGGCCCATTCCAGCCAATGGAAACCGGACACAGCAGTAGGGTGGACATGTCAGGTTATAAATGACCCCATCTGCTTTGTTCGGTGTACTCATGTGGCAAAATTGCTGGTGAGTGTACCCTTCCTGCAGAAAGTAAAAATGGCCTTGCTGAGGAAATTAAATATGCTATTTCTTTACGGCACCGGGGAACAAGCATTTCTAACAGTCATTCAAGGTCCTCTTAGTTCCACCAGATGTAAAGGCAGCACTTAATATTGAGCCTTAATTTCAGGCCTTACACCAGAATTATTCCCTATTTCCTTCCCACGTTTTGTTTTTCTTTTTAGCACTTATCATCCACATTTTACTTATTCCCTTATCATCTACCTGCTCCCACTAAAAGGCCATCAGCAAAAGAATTTCTATTTGTGTTATTCGCTGCTATGTCTTTAGTGCCCAGAGCCATACCTAGCACATAGGAGACACATAATAAATATATGTTGAATTGATCAACAGTAATATTCATTTCCTACTTTGTCGTTTCCTTCCAAAGAATGTAATTGCCTTTTCTTACTTTTAAGTATCTATCCATTCTTATGAATCATCATGAATTAGATTTCAGCAACTGATAAAATATTGCTTCTACAAGTAAATTGGGTAGAATTTGTGTTTCATACGTGTGGCTGCTAAGAATGGTGGGATGGAAGAGATGAAAGAGGCCTTCGAGCCCTTGGACTCCAGCCTCCTTTAGACAAGAAACCCAAACACCAGGGGACAAGATCCTGCTGAGGTCTCGCATTCAGCAGAGGAAGGCCTGAGATTAGAACCCTCCACACCTGACCAGTGTTTTTTTCCCTTTTATATGAATTAGACTCTAAGGAAACATAATAAAACAAATTTTAAACTGCTTACTAAAATTTTTGGAAGTAATTGTGTCTGAAGCTAAGGTGAAAGTTAAAGATGGTGTTTTAATATCTGTTTTTATCCAAGGACCTTAAGTTTAAAAAAAAATTCCCCAAGAGACAGGTGAGATGTGCTGTTTGACATTTGTCAACAGCAATGTAATTATCAAGGTCAGAGTGAGTTATGCAGTAGTACAGCCCAACGTTACCTGTCTCTGCATATCACGTTTCTAGCCAACTGACCTCACCATCTCTCAAGCCTACAGAACTGACACTGTTTACTCCAGAAAGAAGTCTTAAAAATTTGAAGTGGAGATTGGAATTTTATTTTAAAAGCCTATTTAAAAACAAACTTTAAAAAAGCAACTATCAAATATAGGAGGATGAATTACCAACTGCCCAAATGCAAATGATGATTCTGCCAATTCTCTGACTTCTCATTCTGCAGAGATGCTTGCAAGGGGCTGGCCAAGGGCTGAGCCCAGAGCCTGGATTCTAGACCTTTATTTACCAGTAACAGATTTCATGACCTGGGGCCAGCAGGCAGTCTATTGGTATTTCAGTTTCTTCATCCATACAATGGGGCAATCATACCTATCCTACTTGTATTTTACAAGGTGTTATTAAATATAATTAAATACTGGTGTGAAGGTGCACTGGCTGTCACAGGAGCCTAGTTGCTACCAGGCCATCATACAAGAGACCTTTTATGATCACCATTCCACACTCTTCACAGGCCTGTTTTGCAACTTCCCCTTTCCTCTCAAAGCTCCAGCACCTCCTCTCCTTTCTTTACCTTGTGGCTGCCCTTGCTTCCAATTTCACTGAGACTACTGAGGCAGTCAGAAAAGAGCTTCCACAGATGCACCCACTGCAGCCATCCCAGCATCTGAACCCACACACTCTGTTATCTGGACATGCTTATCTAGAACCAGTTTCCAGTTTCATTGGGGTTTTTTTTCCCCATTGTTTTTCGATTTCCTATTTTGATTACTGCTCTCATCTGTAACTTGGATTTATTTGTTCTTCTTTGTCCAGCTTCTTAAGGTGGAAGCTTAAATAATTTTTAGATCATTCTTTTCTACTTCAGCACTAAAGCAATATATGTTTCTTCTATGCGCTACTTAGCTGCTTCTTACAGATTTTAATATATGATGCTTTTATGATCATTCAGTTCAAAGTATTTTAAAATTTTTTCCTGGTGATTCCTTCTTTGGCCCTTGGGTTGTTTAGGAGTGAGTTGTTTGATTTCTAAATATTGAGGGATTTCCCATATATCTCCTAATTGTTAATTTCTAATTTAAATTCAGGTATTTGGTCAGAGAATGTATTTTGTATAATTTTGGTTATTTTACATTTATCGAGACTTGTTTTATGGCCCAGTATATGCTCTACTTAGTGAATACTCAATGTACATACAAAAAGAATATATTTTCTGCTGTTGTTAGGTGGGGCGTTCTATAAATGTCAATTAAGACAATGTGGTTGGGGCTGGGCTCAGTGGCTCACACCTGTAATCCCAGCACTTTGAGAGGCCGAGGTGGGCGGATCACAAGGTCAGGAATTTGAGACCAGCCTAGCCAATATGGTGAAACCCCGTCTGTACTAAAAATACAAAAAATTAGCTGGGTGTGGTGGCATGCACCTGTAGTCCCAGCTACTCGAGAGGCTGAGGCAGAAGAATTGCTTGAACCCGGGAGGTGGAGATTGGAGTGAGCCGAGGTTGGGCCACTGAACTCCAGCCTGGGTGACACAGTGAGACTCTGTCTCGAAAAAAAAAAAACATGAGACAAGGTGGTTGGTTGATAGAGTTGTTCGAGTCTCCTGTGGCCACACTGATTTTCTATCTACTTGATCTGAGGTTATCAAGAGGAGTGTTGAAGTCTCTGGCTATAACTGAGGACTTGCTTATTCATCCTTTCAGTTCCACCCGTTTTTGCCTCATCTATTTTGAAGCTCTGTTATTAGATGTCTGTACAATTAGGGCTATTTATTGTCTTTTTGAAGAATTGACTTATTTATCATTATGAGATATTTCTCTTTATCCCTGGAAAGATTCCTTATCCTGAAGTCTACTTTGTATCAATTAATATGGTCAATTCAGATTTTATATGATTAGCATTTACTTGGTATGTCCTTTTTCATCCTTTTACTTTTCACCTATCTATATTTTTATATGTATGAATTTATTTTTATAGTTTAATTTTTAATTGGCAAATAATAGTTGAACATATTTATGAGGTACAGTGTGATATTTTGATATGTGTATACATTATGAAATAATCAAACCAGGCTAATCAGCATATCTATCACCTCAAATATCTTTATTTTTAAAGTCTGTTTCTTATTAAGCGCATATATCTGGATATTGCTTTTCGGTCTTTGTCATTTTATTGGAGAGCCAAGGCCCTTTACAGCTAATGTCACTGTCAATATGGTTGAGTTTTGGTCTACCATCTTAATATTTGTTCTATCCATTCTTTGTGTTTCTTTTTTCCTTCTTCTGGATTAATATATTTTTAATATATTATCCATTGGTTATTACTTATATCTCTTTGGGGTTTTTTAGTGGTTGTTCTAGGGTTTATCATAATATTATAACACTTCCCGTAAAAGGTAAGAAACTGACAATAATATACTTTCATTTTCTCCTTCTTGTCCTTTGGATTATTACTGTTATGCGTTTCATTTCTATATCTGTTATAAAACTAACAATACATTGTTATTATTTTTGTTTTAAGCAAATATATTTTAATAAAATTTTGAAAACTAGAAAAAACTTTTTTTATGATTACCTATATGTTTACCATTTCTGGCACTCTTTATTCTTTTCTCTGGATCCAAGTTATCATCTGGCATCCTTTTTTTTTTAGCCTAAAAAAGAATCTTTTAATATTTATTGCATTACAACTCTTCTGTCAACAAATTCTCTCAGCTTTTGCTTGTCTGAAAGTATTTTGCTTCCTTTTTAATGATATTTTCTTGTAATATAGAATTCAGAGGTGACAGATTTTTTTCTTTCAGCATCTTAGGGATTCTGTTCCATTGTCTTCTGACTTGCATTGTTTCTGATGAGAAATCTGACATCTTTTCATTTGGCTATTTTAATACTTTTTCTCCTTATGTTTTCAACATTTGATTATGATGTGCCTTAGCCTGATTTTTAAAAATTTATCCTGCCTGAGGTTAGTGGAACTCCTTAAATATGTGAGTTTAGAGTTTACATTAAATATGCAAACATTTCTGCTACCATTTCTTCAAATATTTTTTACCTCCCTTCCTCTCTGAGACTGTAATTATAAATACATTAGACTTTCATATTGTCATAAGGTCACTAAAGCTAAGTTAGTTTTCTCCCCGCAGCATGTATTTCTCTCTCTGTGCTCCTGTTTGGATAGTTTCTATTGCTATGTCTTCATGTTAACTGATCTGTTTTAAATATACAGTTTAATCTGCTATAAAGCCCATCTAGTAAAATTTTTTATTTACGGTATCATATTTTTTAATTCTAGAAGTTATGTTTGATTCTTTTTTATATCTTCTATTTCTCTCCTCATATTCATGTTTTTCTTTAATGTTTGAGCTGTTATAAGAGTTCTTTTAATGTCTCGGCTGGCAAACACCATCACTTCTATCATTTCTGGGTATCATTATACTGACTATTTTTTTCTCCTGGTACTGGCTACGTTTTCCTCTTCCTCACATGTCTAGTAGTTTTTTATTAAATGTTGGTTTTGTTGAAAGCCTAGATTTTATTGTTTTTCTTTGAAGAATGTTAAAGTTTATTTTGATAGGTAAAGTTACTTTCTTGATCCTTTTGCATCATGCATTTAAGACTTGCCAGGGGCCGGGCATGGTGGTTCATGCCTGTAATCCCAGCACTTTGGGAGGCCGGGGCAGGCGGATCACGAGGTCAGGAGATCAAGACCATCCTGGCTAACACGGTGAAATCCCGTCTGTACTAAAAACACAAAAAAATTAGCCAGGCGTTTTGGTGGGCACCTGTAGTCCCAGCTACTCGGGAGGCTGAGGCAGGAGAATGGCGGGAACCTGGGAGGCGGAGCTTGCAGTGAGCCGAGATCGTGCCACTGCACTCCAGCCTGGGCGACAGCAAGACTCCATCTCAAAAAAAAAAAAAAAAAAAAAAAAAGATTTGCTAGGGGAAATCTAGAGTAGCCTTTACTTTAGTGAATAACTGAGGATTAATAGTTAACCTTTACTACTAAGATGTGACCCTTCTGAGGTCTGTTGAATGCTATGAGAGTGCAATGAAGTCTTTCCACCCTAACTGATCGTAACTCAAACCTCTCCCACCCGCGTGTGAGTCCTGAGAATTGTTCAGTTCATAGCTCGCGATCGTTCCTCATCCAACATTGTGGAGGTCGAATCTGGGCATCCACAGTTTGCTGTTCAGCTAGATTCAGGGGGACCCCAACCCAACAGATTTATGAAGACTTTATCTTTATAGCATCCCCCTCGCTGGCACTCCATCCTGCAAATTCCAGATGCCTCAGCCTCGTCTGACTCTGCTTTATCTCTCTACTCAGGAAGTCTGCCTTGCTCTACCTGAGTTCTCCCTCCTTGTCTTGCACAAGGGAATATGCCTTCAGGCAGAATCTCTGGATGACTGCAGGGTTCACTCATTTATTTCTCTTCTCTCAGGCATTACATTCTTTCCTAATTTTCTAATTGTTTATAGCAAGAGAGCAAGTCCAGAAATGGCCCTCCTCTAAGCAACTATCTAAAGCTACCTAACGCTAAAACTTCCTTTTGTGTGCCAAATTCTATCTTTCTCATCTACTAAAGGACATATTTTTAACAACTCTTCCCTGACCCTCATATCCTTCCCTCTAGTCACATTGGTTTCCTTGCTGTTCCTTGAACATGTCTTGCCTTGCTAAGTTCCATGAGGCAGAGATCTTTGTATATCTTGTTCTCTGTTGTATCCCAAACTCACATAATGGAGCCTGGCATAATAGTAGGCTGCTCAATAAGTACTTGTTGAATGAAAATGGCCAGGCATCATCCAAAAATAGTGAAAAGGGGTAAATTTTTTCATCTCTTTGACTCTAGAGCAGAGGTGAGCAAACTACAGCCTGCAGGCCAAAATATAGATAGCTACCCCTTCCTCCCCAACTTTTTTTTCTCTTTTTAAATTTGAAACAGGGTCTCACTCTATCACGCAAGCTGGAATGCAGTGGTGTCATCTTGGCTCACTGCAGCCTTGACTTCCTGGGCTCGAGTGATCCTACCGCCTCAGCCTCCTGGGTAAGTAGCTGGGACATGGTGGAGTGTGCCACCATGCCTGGGTAATTTTTTTTTTTTTTTTTTTTTGTGGAGACAGGGTTCTACCATGTTGCCCAGGCTGGTCTCAAACTCCTGGGCTCAGGCGATCCACCTGCCTTGGCCTCTCACACTGCTGGGATGACAGGTGTGAGCCACTGCACCCAGCCTATTAACTGGTTCTTTGCAGAATGTGTTGACCCTTGATGTAGCGGGGCAGGCTGAAGAGAGAATTCAGTGACCCCTTGCTGCTCACACAGAAATCCAGCCACTGAACCCAAAGACTGAAACACACCTAGATCTGGGTGGGGGAGCCAGACCCTCAGTACCATACAAAGACGCAGCAACCTCACTCTGGGGGAGAAGTTAATCTCTTGAACTCCTGTGCTCAAGAAATCCTCCTGCCTCAGCCTCCCAAAGGGCTAGGATTACGGGCATACGGCACCACACCCGACAAAAAACTAATCTCGAAATGCTGCTATTCCACACCTCAGTGGCACTCTGTGGAGGTGGCGAGAAGTAACAGTGTCTGCCCACACACATCACCAGTGGGCAGATGGGAGGCATTAGTCTATTTTTTCACTTCTACATCCATTAGTCTTTCAAGAGTTGAAAATTTCTCCCTAACTGCTTATTCTTAGTGATCTTGCCACAGAAGAATCATTTGTATCGTATTCTTTTGACAGAAAGACACATCTCAGTTCCTTAAAATAGCATCAGCTTTCATCATTCTTGAAGACTGGGCTTCTCAGAACACTGGCTTCACTTTACAGTGCATGAGCTGGGGGCTCAGTGGGCACTTTTCCAAGATGCTAGAATCTGTGATTACTGGGGCAGGGGTGGCTGCGGGACCCCCTCCTGAATAAGCCCATAGTGGTCAAGCAGGCCCTGGTTGGAGGGCTTCCCTAGGAAGTTGGTGTGGCTCTCAGGATGACTCAGGTTGGGGCTGGCCTCCCTGGGAACTCCTTGGACCTGGAAGGACTCTGTATAAAGGAACTGCCTGTGAGCCAAGCAACATCTAGACTTATGTTGCCCAGGCCGGTCTTGAACTCCTGGGCTCAAGCAATCCTCACACTTAGGCCCCCCAAAGTACTGGAATTACAGTGCAGTTTTGTTGCATGTATATATTGTATAGTGGTGAAGTCTTGGTTTTTAGTGTATCCATCATGGGAATAATGTACATTGCACCCATTAAGTAATTTCTCATCAACCTCCCTGCTTGTGCCCCTACCCAAGTCTTCAGTGTCTATCATTCCACACTCTCTTCCATGTGTACACATTATTTAGCTCCCACTTATAGGTGAGAATATACAGTTTTTGACTTTCTGTTTCTGAGTTGTTTCACTTTAGATAATGGCCTCCAGTTCCATCCATGTTGCTACAAAAGGATGGAATTTTATTTTTATTTATTTATTTATTTATTTATTTATTTATTTATTTATTTGAGATGCAGTCTCACTCTGTCACTCAGGCTAGAGTGCAATGGCACAATCTCGGCTCTCTGCAACCTCTGTCTCCCAGGTTCAAGCGATTCTCCTGCCTCAGCCTCCTGAGTAGCTGGGATTACAGGCATGCGCCATCATGCCCAGCTGATTTTTGTGTTTTTGTAGAAACAGGGTTTCTCCGTGTTGGCCAGGATGGTCTCGAACTCCCGGCCTCAGGTGATCCACTCACCTCGGCCTCCCAAAGTGCTGGGATTACAGGAGGTGTGAGCCACCGTGCCTGGCCGATTTTATTCTTTTTTATGACTGAATAGTGTTCCATTGCATATATACAGACTACATTTTCTTTATCCAATCTTGCAATGATGGACACTAAGGTAGGTTCCATGTCTTTGTTACTGTGAATAGTGCTGCAATTCATAAATGTACAAGTGTCTTTTTAATATAATAATTTATTTGTCTTTGAGTTGATACCCTGTAGTGAGATTGCTGGATGGAATGGTAGATCTATTTTTAGTCCTTTGAGATATCTCTGTACTGTTTTTCACAAAAGTTGTACTAATTTATATTCCCAGCAAATGTATAAGCATTCCTTTTCTGCCCATCCTCACCAATGTCTGTTATTTTTTGACTTTTTAACACCCCTTCTGACTGGTGTAAGATGATATTTCATTATGGTTTTAATTTGCACTTCTCTGATGATTAGTGAACTTGGGCACGTTTTCTTATGCTTGTTGGCCATTTTTGCATGTCTTCTTTTGAAAAATGTTTATTTTTGCCCTCTGTCCACTTTTTAATGGGATTATTTGTTTTTGAGTTCCTTGTAAATTCGAGATTTTTTAGTAGTTCTTTGTTGGATGTATAGTTTGCAGGTATTTTGTCCCATTCTGCAGGCTGTCATTTCAGTCTGTTGTTTATTATTATTATTACTATTATTTGCTGTGAAAAGGTTTTTAGTTAAGTCCCATTTGTCTATTTTGTTGTTGTTGCTTGTGCTTTTGAGGTCTTAGTTATGAATTATTTGCCTAGATCAATGTCCAAACGAGTTTTCCCTGGGTTTTCTCCTGGTAGTTTAATAGTTTCAGGTCTTACATTTAAGTCTTCAATCCATCTTTTTTTTTTTTTTTCTTCTGAGATGGAGTCTTGCTTGTCGCCCAGGCTAGAGTGCAGTGGTGTGATCTTGGCTCACTGCAACCTCTGCCTCCCAGGTTCAAGCGATTCAAGGAAAGTTATTTTGTTACAAGCTGGGACTTAATGTGTATTAAATAATAGAGTTAACCACCTTCGCAGAATGAGACACCAAGCACTGTGGGGCAAGAAAGTAGAAGAGACCCATGAGGGACTATTCCCGTAGTTGTCTATTCACACAGACAACTATGTTTAAATAAGCTGTTGAATTGCTAGTTGCTTTTTACCTCAGACAAAAATACCGATACATGAAGTCAACTAGAATTAGGGCAGGAAAACGAGGGTCCCCATGTGATCACTCCAGTGCACCCCTTCACCTTCTATGACAAGGGTAGGATGGGACTGTTGTAGCCTCTGCTGCCTTGGGAGAAGGGGTCTCCCTCCCCCAGGAAAGGCCACTTGCCCCCAGAGGAAACCACCGTAGTGTTCAATATCAGCAATTGTAAGGAACTCTGGCTTCACCTAAAGAAACCTCTACCCGCAGTGCCACCTGCCCCATGCCACACAGCTGCAGCCCATCCAGCTCAGCCACAGAGCCTTCCCTGGGGAAATCCAGCCCCTTTTCTAATGCCAAATAATTCTCTAATGCCCTGTCTCTTATGCCTTCCCCTGGAGTCTGCTGACTGCAGCTGGGGCTTTGGCGTCCTATTGCTGCACTTTGGCTGTCTAGCTTCTGCTGGCTTTGAGAAGGCTGGGAGGAGCCCACGTTCTGTAAGAGCAGAGGGGAGAGGGCCAGCCTGTGGAGGCTTCATCTCCACACCATCTCCCCACTTACAACCAGCTGCTGGTAGCCTCTGGAATTTACCTAAGAATAAACTTACCCTCACCTCATTACCACGAATACTACCTTCCAAAAACCAAATTGTTTAGTGTCCCGTGAGAAAGGTGACTTTTACCTACTCTGCCCATTTTTATTTCAAAAGACACTCCTCTCCCTCCAATTATTGGAGAATGCTTCTGTCTGAGCCATCTGGAGAGATAGCCCCCACCCTAAATCACTTATCCCCATGAGGAAATGAGGAGCGAGGGCAAATTGTTTCTGTTTATCTCACCCCACAGAATTTTCTGTTTGTGTCTGGTATCCAGCCCAGCCCCCAGGCCCCTTAGTTTTGAGGGTTTTGTTTTTTTTTTCCTACAGAGTCTGGCTTTGTCACCCAGGCTGGAGTGTAGTGGCATGATCTTGGCTCACTGCAACCTCCTTCTCCCGGGTTCAAGTGATTCTCCTGCCTTAGCCTCCCGCGTGTCTGGGACTACAGGTGCAGACCACCACACCTGGCTAATTTTTGTGTATTTAGTAGAGACGGGGTTTCACCATATTGGTCAGGCTAGTCTTGAACTCCTGACCTCGTGATCTGCCCACCCTGGCCTCCCAAAGTGCTGGGATTACAGGTGTGAGCCAAGGCACCCGGCCATAGTTTTGAGTTCTTGATGCAGGCCCTGATCTGTCCTGTCTGCAGGATGTGTGGCTGCCTCACTTCAGACTCTTCTGGGTTCTGGTTCCTCTTAGCTCTATCCCAACTGAGGTTTCTCCTTGGTGATGCTGTGAGCCCTACCAGTCTCCTCAGGGACCAGCCTGGAAGTGGTACCATGTGGAGCAGTTCTCAGATGGGGATAAGGGCAGGGAAAGGCCGGCAGCCCCCTGGACCCAGATTCAGAAGAACCCCTGCTGATTCTCTGTTTTGTGTTTTTTAGAGACAGGGTCTTGCTATGCTGCTCAGGCTGGAGTGCAGTGGTGAGACCACATCTCGCTGCAGCCTGGATCTCCCAGGCTCAAGCAGTCCTCTCACCTCAGCCTCCTGAGTAGCTGGGACCACAGGTGCATGCCACCACACCTGGCAGTTTCCTTTTTTAACAGATGAATTCCTCTGTAAATTCCTCAAAACATCAAGCATTTCCAGTGCACTTGGAATGAAATTCAAGGAATATAAATTATATTCACATAATGCCTCTAGAATACACATTTGGTGTGAAGTAAGAAGAAAAATTGCTTTTTTATTTAAAGTAAATGATAATGAACTAGATCAGCTTTTTTTTTTTTTTTTTTTTTTAACTCAGCCTACAAACTAGTTGACAGCAGTGATTATCCGTCATTGAAAACAGCAGACAACTGTCTTGATGACTTCCATTTTCAGGTTTCTGAGGCTGGGGTGGGGGCAGGTGGGGGCAGAGGCAACTCCTCAGAATCTTTATTCGATTCTCTGCTAAGTAATAATACAAATATGAAGTAGGGAAATCAAGGTAATATCCCTTCAAAGTGAGTTTCTTTTTTCTTATTTCAAATTTATCCTGATAAATGCAAATTAAAACAAGGAGATATCTCTTTACACCTAGTGGAATGTCTAAAAACAAAAACAAAACCCCTGACGTTACTAAGTGCTGGTACAGATGGGAAGGAGCTAAGTAAAACCCTCACATTGCTGGGGAGTGCAAATAGTGTAACCAGTTTGGAAAACAGCTTAGCAGTTTCTTTTAAAGATGAACATTCACTTTTCATACGACTCAGCCATTCCTCTCCTAGGTATTACCCAAGAGAAATGAAAATGTATGTTCCCATAAAAATCTGTATGCAAATATTTATAGCAGCTTTATTCATAATTGCCAAACACTGGAAGCAATCCAACTATCCATTAACAGGTGAATGTGAAATTGAACTCAAAAATACATACAATGAGATACACCCAGTAATAAAGAGGGATGAACTAGGAATACATACAGCAACTTCTCAAGGGTATTACGCTAAGTGAAATCAACAGATCTCAAAGGTTGCATACGGTGTGATTCAACTTAGGTAACATTTTCGAACTGGAGAACAGATTAGTGATTTCCAGGGACTATAAGTGGTGGGGAAGGAAGGAGTAGAGAGACTACAGAGGTGATGCACGGGGTAGATCTCGGTGGTGGTGGAAGCGGTTCTGATACTGGTTGAGGTGGGGTTACGGGAACCTGCACGTGTGATAAAATGACAAACATGATATTGTTGGGGCTTAGAAAATGGCACCCCAAAGGGAGACCTCAGAAGCAGCTCTCTCTGACCTCCTCCAGTCTTCCTGTCTCTGGCCCCTGATTCTCCCCTGAAGCTAGTCACGGAAACTAGAATCCCTCCTACCCAAGTGGCCTTTCTATGTAAAAACTGGACAGAAGGAAATTATCTGACCCACATTGTTTGACTTTAGGTCATGAGAACCCCATTCCAGAGAGGGACCTGCCCCACACCCAGAGAGAAGGAATGCTGCCCAGAGAGCCAAGAAGAATCCGGACAGACAGGCCTCACCGGGTTTCCCTACTCAGCCTCTCAGCATTAGATCTTACCCTTTGTGTCCAATAGCAGCTCTACACGGCTGCCCATACTTCGTTGAACCTAAGCATAAAAATGGATGGTTTCCCCTGTATCTTTGGGCTCTTATGTCACATAAAACTCTGATTAAATAAATGTACATGCCTCTTCTCCTTTTTTTTTTTTTTTTTTTTGAGACAGAGTCCCACTCTGTTGCTCAGGCTGGAGTGCAGTGGCCCGATCTTGGCTCACTGCAACCTCCGCCTCCCAGGCTCAAGCGATTCTCCTGCCTTAGCCTCTCCAGTAGCTGGGATTGCAGATACGCACCACCATGCCTGGCTAATTTTTGTATTTTTAGTAGAGACGGGATTTCGCCATAGTTGGCCAGGCTGGTCTCAAACTCCTGCGCTCAAGCGATCCACCCGCCTCGGCTTCCCAAAGTGCTGGGATTACAGGTGTGAGCCACCATAATCCCTTTTCTCCTACTATTAATCTGCCTTCTGTCAGTTGATTTTCAGCAAACATTCAGAGCGCGAAGCGGCGGTTTTCCCTCTGCTCCTACAATATCAGTGTCAATGTTCTGCTCCTGATGGCATGCTGTAATTGTGTAAGATGTAACCATTGCAGGAAACTGGCTGAAGGGTACAAGGGACCACTTGGTATTATCTTTGCAGCTTCCTCTGACTCTATAATTACTTCAAAATCAAAAGCTTATATATATGATAGTAATGTTATATATAATGTATATGTTACATATACATATAAGCACACACAGACATGCATGTATTTACACACATGCATGCATAAACATATTGTTGTAGGAGTTACTAAGAAATTATTTTAGGCAGATAGAGAGGAGAAGGGGTCCTTGGGAAGTTTTCATTTCTTTTAAAGCAGCTCCAAAAACTTTTCTTGTCTAGCAGAAAAGCTCTGGCTCTTAGAGCCAAGCTGGCAACCTTTAATATGCAAACGCCAGCCATTAGAAACTGGATCCACCCAACATGGCGATTCCCATCATTGTCCTCTTGCCCTTGCCCCACAAGTTCCTGGCAACATGGCCGCCCCCACATATCCCCGAGTATGTAGAGCATCATGGCACCCTGTATTTGCATATTAAAAGACCAGGGTGGAAGGGTCAGTTTTTTTCGAGGGCTACATGAATGACATACCTGGTCAAACCAATCCCCTGAGCCCTGTGCAAATCAAACACCGTCTCTTCCAGCCTCTTCATATAGCTGGCTGGTGTCTGTGGCATGTGGGGTCTCCTCTTTCAGCTTTGGAGCCCCCCTCTCTCTGTCTCTGTATGGAGGAGCTTCTTCCTTCTGACTTCTCCCATCTTTCTTGCCTATTAAACTCTCTGCTCCTTAAAATCACACCACATGTGTTCTTGTCGTTTTTTCCAATTTGACTCGAGAGGAAGAACCTGGTATTCCTCCATTCATCAGAGCTGTATCAATATGACACAATAATGTGGATGAATCTCAAATATATTATGCTAAGTGAAAGAGCTAGGCACAAGAGGCTACATACCAAATTACTTCATTTATATGACATTCTAGAAAAGGTCGGACTAGGGATAGGGGACAGATCAGTGGTTCCCAGGGATTCCAGGTGGGGCAGCACATGGGTGCATAGGATGATAGAGCTGTCCTGTATCCTCTCCGTGGTGGTAATTACTTGAATCTATGCATGTGTTAAAACTTGAAGAACTGTGCACCAAAAAGAGTGAGTTTTACTATACATACATTTAAAAGTAAACTTTAAAAAGTGGCTTGTCAGCATTGCGCAGAACAGCTCATTTGTATTGCAACAAACTATTGTGATTACTTTTGTATAAGTTACACATTTGGTCTTCACAATTTGAACCCCAATTGTGACACTATCCAAAGGGGGAAAAGATTCCCTGAGATTGTGTGATCAGTAAAAGATTATATTTACATTTAAATATCTTCAGTGTTTTTTACTTTAGCAAGACAAATGAGAATCTTGGATGGTGTTTGGTTTGTTGACCAGCCAGTTCAAATTACAGCTGGGTGGTTACCAAAGCTGGACAGATTACAGTATGGAATTAAAGTCTGAACAGAGTATGGGAACGCTAGCTTGAAACCAAAATAGGGTTTCAGGGGAAAAGAGCTTGGGAATTAATTGCATTCCTTGAATTCATTCCTTGGAAGTGTTTCACGCTGGCTCCCACAGTGGCTCAGGTGTACATGCTTTGTTTAGTAGTTGATTCTTTGAAGCATAGGAGTTTTGGAATGTAATATGTTTGTTTTCCACCCCACCCCGTGCCCATGAATCTCTTTTGGTAGGTTGATGTATTCACTCTTTAACTTCTATTGAATGCTTTTGCACCTGGGTATACCAACAGTAGGACTAGGCTAGAAAGTATGCAGTCATAAGCTGAAATCAACAGGGACGAGTGATTAACAGGTGGACAGTGTTGAGCTTGCCAGGTCACCACTCTCATGGTCAATATTTTCTTTATGCTACTTTTGGCTTCGTTCCACATCAGAGAGTTTAAACTCTGAAGTAAAGATACTGCTTTTAAGAAAAATCAGCTCATGTCTGGACCTCAATTTAATGGTTTGTTCATCTTTTTATAGTACTCTTTGTTCTCAAGATAAGCTACTTTATAAGGCAAAATTTCCTCCTCGGCATCATTTCATATAAACATTTAATGCTGAAATTCCAGGTTACATCTGGCGTCTAATGATGAACGCAGATGCTCGTATCCAGCCGTGCCCTCTCCCACTCTGCGGGGTGCTGCTTTCCACTTCCTCTCTGTGTCTGTCAGCACCAGGGCCGAGCTTTTCTTCCAGGGTAGACGCTGAACTTTCTGACTCTGAGCTCAAAGCGCTTCAAGTGATGCTGATTGAAATCAGATGCTATAAAATGTTCATCACTTAGTTTCGTTTATTAGTTCAGAGTGGCGTGCTATGTGAGCTTTTTGCTGTTTATTTATATTTTTACTTTAACTTTTATTAAAGTAACACAAGCATGAATTTTATAGAGTCAAACAATTCTACAATGTTCATTAACACAAATAGTAGTTGCTCCTTGCCTTTTCTCCAGAAACACCACTTTCAGTGATCTTAGCTAATGCTGTTGGCAGTAACCTCTACGTCTCTAAATAAAATGTCGATATTGCTTTCCTTGATTTTTCATCTTTAGGCATTCATCTATTGGCTTATCCCTTTGCAAATGAAGAATTTGACTGTCCTTCTCTTATTCTCAGGAAAAACATACACACCCTTCTCATCTGCTTATCTTTCTAATCTGGTTATGTCATAATTTTTGTTAGCTCTTTGTTGAGCATTTATATTATTACAACCATGAAAATACTACTCTAAACTAAGCCATGCATCAAACTATAATGACTTTTCCTATCCTAGCCACTCTTTGCTTCCCTGGATTAAAATTTTATTATTATTATTATTGATGCTTATCACTAATTCAAACACAAACTCACTTAATTATACAAACATCCTCTTAAGACAGTCAGAGCATCACACATCTTATCAATCCAATCTTCACAAAATCTCTCCCAGATTCTCCACCGTACTTCAGTCTAGATCAGTGGTCCCCAACCTTTTTGGCACCAGGGACCAGTTTCATGGAAGACAATTTTTCCACAGACAATGGGGGATGGTTTTGGAATGAAACTGTTCCACCCCAGATCATCAGGCATTAGATTCTCATAGGAGCACGCAACCTAGATCACTCGCATGTGCAGTTCACTGTAGGGTTCATGCCCCTGTGAGAATCTAATGCCACCAGTGATTCGACAGGAGGCTGAGCTCAGGCAGTAATGCTCACTCACCTGCCATCTATCTCCTGCTGTGTGGCCCAGTTCTTAACAGGCCACCGACCAGTACCAGTCCACAGCCCGGGAACTGGGGACCCCTAGTCTAGACCGTTCTCAACAACTGGGGCCAAACTGTCAACCTGGGACTTCTCCATCTTCCCGGAAATTCCCTTCACTTCTCTCATGTTGGATCTCCTGTTTCCTGTATGTCTTCTTTCCTGATTTACTCCTTTATCTTGGTGAAGCGTATCTTTTAGCAACTTCCTACTATAAAGGAATAAAAGTGCATAAGAAATACAATATCTGGAACATTGCCTTTCTAAGATGTCTTTATTCAATCCTCATACTCAATTGATTTTTTAAATTTTTTTTGAGATGGAGTCTCACTGTGTCACCCAGGCTGGAGTTCAATGGCGTGATCTTGGCTCACTATAACCTCTGCCACCCAGGTTCAAGTGATTCTTGTGCCTCAGCCTCCCAAGTAGCTGGGACTACAGGCGCCTGCCACCACGCCCGGCTAATTTTTTTGTATTTTTAGTAGAGACGGGGTTTCTCTATGTTGGTCAGGCTGGTCTCGAACTCCTGACCTCAGGTGATCCGCCCACCTCGGCCTCCCAAAGTGCTAGGATTACAGGCATGAGCTAATGTGCCCAGCCCTCAATTGATATTTTGACTATGTATAGAATTCTAAGATAGTATTTTTCTTCAAATGTTTGAAGGCCTTGCTGTCTTGTCTCCTAGCCTCTGCCATTACTGTTGAGAAGCCTGATGACATTCTGATTTGACCCTTTGTATCCTTTCATCTTCTCAGATCCTTTCTTTATCCCAGCAGTTCTAAGGTTTCCCAGTGACATGCCTTGATTTGTGTCTGTTTTTATCTACCATGGCAGTCTAAAAGCTTACATCATTCTTGTCTGGGAAATTGTTCAAATTACTTACCAAAATATTAACGAATGATTTCTTCTTTTCCATTTTTTTCTGTTCTCTTTTTCTGAATCTCCTATTATTTAGATATTGGACCTCCTGGACTAGTCTTCTAATTTTTTAATTTGTTCTTTTTTGTTTTTTTGCTCTACTTTTTGGGAGAGTTCTTCAATTTTATCTTTCAATTTGTTAAGCTTCGAACATTTTCTAGAATGGTTCTAAATGTTTAATGGTCCTCGTTCTTCAAAAGTTCCATTTTTATGTCATTCTATGGCTGTTCCAAGGGTGAGCTATCTCTTCGCATGTCTCTTAAGCTGGCACTGGTAAGTCTGTAGAAGAGCTGCTCTGCTTTGTCCACATTGTTTTTCACATTGGTTTGTCTTGGTCTGGATCTTTCACTTAGAATTTCCCTCACGTGGCTCGAATCCATGATCACGTGCTCATAAGAGCGAGAGGAAACTGAATATGTGGGTTTGTTAACAGTGAACTTCACCCTGGGGTGAGCTGGCCGAACTGTTTCACGGGAAACTCATAATCAGTATCTTTAAGATCTTCTTGGGCTGGTCAGATCCCCACAGGACTTTTTTCAGTCTCCTGCCTAGAGGATAATTGCCTGGCTAGGTTGACAGCATTCTATGCTAAGGAAGATGGAGAGGACTGCAGGTCTCAGAATCCAGTGAGAATCTACTTACCTAGTCTCCCTATTTCTGGAATAGCACCCACTTCCACCTATGCCTACTGTCCCCTAGTCAAGAGACCTGTTTTTCCTCTACAGAGAATAAATGTCTAATAGTCTGTGAGTAGGGGGGAGGCGCAACATTCTGGCTGCACAAATTGGATGAGGTGATGTGGAGGTGAATTTGCCTCTTGTTTTTGAGACAGGGTCTCTCTCTGTCTCCCAGGCTGGAGTAGGGGCTTGATCACAGCTCACTGCAGCCACGACCTCCAGGGCTCAAGCCATCCTCCTGCTTCAACTTCCCGAGTAGCTGTGACTACAGGCATGTGCCCCTATGCCCAGCTAATTTAAAAACAAATGTTTTTGTAGAGATGGTGGTCTTGCTATGTTGCCCAGGCTGGTCTCAAACTCCTAGCCTCAAGTGATCCTCCTGCCTCAGCCTCCCAAAGCATTGGGATTACAGACATGAGCCATGGTGCCTGGCCCTAATTGCTTCCTAAAAACTTTCAACAATTCATTTAGGCCTGGACCCTCAGTGCTACCAATTCGCAGCTGTTTAGAGACTCTGGTACAAATTAGCCTTCCTCACTGCTGATTTAAGATTCAGCTTCTTTATGTCTGCTAAGTCAGTTAACAGTTATGTATATGCTTTCTGGATTCCAAAATTTATTGTCGTTTTCTCCTCTCCCATTCCCCCATGCCATTAGAAATCTCCTTTACCATAGTTTTAGAGAGATACCAGGAGAGAGGCGTGTTCAACCTGCTATCCTTATCTGGAAGTCACCATGTACTTTTGATGGTGCATGTGACCTGGAATCTATATGAAGCCCTCCTGGCCTTCACAGAAGGTGCTACCAGTCGAGGTCAGAGCTGTTTCTCTAATGCACCTAAGACTATCAGGACACCCGCAGGTAAGGTCTGAAAGCTCACCACGTGGGACATGGGACCCTGCTTCTCTAGGTACCTGCTTGCCTTCCCTTGCTTGGGGGGCAGTGAGGGTGTGAATGTGTCTCTGTGTGCTTGCCTGTGCATGTATGTTTATGCGAGCAATGCTTGCTTAAAGGAAGTAAGGGAAAGTTGTGCATGAGGTGATGAAACAGCTGAGAAAACCTTCAACACTGTCTATTTCTGACCCCGATATTACAAAGAAGAAATGAAGACCAGAGCAGGGTCATGGCATGCTGGAAGTGTATTCTCAGGAGGAACCCAAAAACAATTTATTTTGCTCTAAAAGTATTCACAACCCAAAACCACACAGCAAAATTAATGACAGAACTAGATGAGAGCATCACATCTGTGTCCTTCCCATCACACCCGCTCCCACTGCCTCCACTGTACAGAGGAAATGACTGAGATGCAGAGAGGTTGCAGGCTTTGCCTACAGCTGTGCAACTAATGTGAATTGCTTAAGAAAAAAAACGAACACAGAAATAACAAAATAATACAGAGTCCTGATGCAGGAAAGAAACGTTGTGTTTACATTGGAATGTAAGCTGAATCCTATTAAAAACTTTAAAAAACTGCTGTTTTAAGAAAAAAAAAAAAACTTTCTGACCTTGAACTAATGAAACTTTTTTTTGCACCTGAGGAGCAAATCCAAGATAGTAATAAAAATAAAGCATGAAGCGTCTTGGTATGTCATTTACAACCCTTATCATATTTGCTGGAGAGTTCCCGGATGTGGAGTTTCTTCCTTATAATCCTCCTCGATGTTAAGTCATCCCTCTCCTCCGCTCACTGGTGGCTCCTTCTAAACCACATTTACTTTTCCAGATGTGGGCTGGGCACACAGAAGCAGAGCACTAAAGATATCGCCTCCTATACTTAGACCAGAGCCCTTACCTGCCACCTTCTTAGTTCCCTTTGCTCTGGGGCCTGTTACATTCAGCAGCCAAGGATTTCTCAGACATAAAAAGTATCAGGTCTTACAGGACAGCTGGAATGAGCTGTGGTTTCCTCCAGCACCTACCCAAACTGGACAGCCCAGGCAGAGAGTGTTAGTCTATTTGCACTGCTAGAAAGGAGTACCAAGGCTAAGAGGTTTATTTGGCTTATGGTTCTGCAGGCCATACAAGAAGCAGGCCCCAGCATCTGCTTCAGGAAGCTTCCAAACATGATGGAAGGGGCAGGGGAGCTGGCATGTCATATGGTGAGAGAGGGAGCAAGGGTGGGGAAGGGATGCCTTACTCTTTTGAACAACCAGATCTTGCTTGAATTAATAAGAGCGAGAACTCATTACCATGGAGAGGGCACCTGGCCATTCATGAGGGATCTGCCCCCATCACCCAACATCTCCCACTAGGCCCTACCTCCAACATTGGGGGGTCACATTTCAACATGAGATTTTGGGGGACAAATATCCAAACCACATCACAGAGGCATTCTCAGCCAATGCAGGAACCATTTGCAGTAAAATAGCCCAGGAAGGAGGCGACTGCTCCATCAGCACCATGATGCCTGGAGTTTTATTTTGCGAGAAGCAGCATCAAAGTTATAACAGAAAGAACGTGAATTCTTTGCCTAAGACTGGAATGTTGATATTTGGAAGAAAGTTCTTGCATCTGTGGATAAAGCGTGTTTCCCCTTAGATGGAGTCAGAAGGAAATCAGACTCAGCTATTGATGGTGGAGGAAAGATAAACTGTAGTTGGAGTTACTGCTGCTTCCTCTATGTACGGGACCGGGGCACCTATATGCTTTCAAGGCCAGCAGAAGCCTGTACAGAAGGAAATTCTCATTAACATCTGGCTGAAGCAGGAGGTGGCAGAGTTCACAAGAGCAAGAGAGCGAAGCCTTTTGTGTGGGCCACTCTGCGGGGTCAGCCCTGTTAGTTGGCAGAAAATGACTCAGGAACACAGCCTGCCCCGGTAGCTGAGGTCCAGGAGATGCTCGAAGGGCACACACAGGAAGGTTCCAGGAGCTCTTGCTCTTCCAGGGAAAAGGAATGTGAATCAACACCCTTTCTAGAGCAGCCCAGCACAGAGAAAAGAACACAAGCATGGGAGAGAGCTTTTACATTAGAACAAGAGGCCAGGCTTTGGACATGGTGCATACATTTTGAAAGGGGTGCCTCCCACAGAAATGACACACACAGTAGGAGTCAAGTTTTCTTGAAACAGAGCCCGAGAACCTTCAGTATTCCCCAAGTTGCAAACACCAGCATGGACACAGTTTTCCCTGTGAAATATAAAGGAGGAGTCCAGACCGAGCCATGTTGAGATGTGGGAGCTGGGAGGCGGTTTAACCTCGCTGGGGTGATGGAACTCACTCCCCTACGTTGATCCCATAATGCCCCCAATTCAAGTTTGTCAGTTGAGTCACTGCATTCATAAAATGAATGTTGTTCTTCAGCAGTGAGAAACACAAACCTTAAATACTCAACTGTCAAGAGTCTTCTATAACGAAGATTTGTACTTACAACAATAACCAACCTTCCTCTTAACCAAAGATGGGGGTGACCTGCCAATGCTCTGCATGCTGACACGATGTTCAGCACAGAATGGCATGGACAGACAGCACCATGCAGAGCCAAGACAAGTGCTGGGGCAAACCTCAGACAGCTTATCTTTTCATTCTCTTAGCAGAGCAGAAATTTTTAATTTTGACGAAGTCTGATTTATCAACTTGTCTTTTATGGATTGTATTTTTGGTATAAAATCTAGGAAATCCTTACTTAAACCAAGCTCACAAAGGTTTTATCCTACATTTTCATGTAGAAGTTTTTTGTTTTCTTTTTTTTTAAACAGACTCTCGCTCTGTCACCCAGGCTGGAGTGCAGTGACGATTTTGGCTCATTGCAACCTCTGCTTCCCAGGTTCAAGTGATTCTCCTGCCTCAGCCTCCTGAGTAGCTGGGATTACAGGCACTTGCCACCATGCCCAGCTAATTTTTGTAATTTTAGTAGAGATGGAGTTTTGCCATGTTGGCCAGGTTGTTCTGGAACTCCTGGCCTCAGGTGATCCACCTGCCTTGGCCTCCCAAAGTGTTGGGATTACAGGCGTGAGCCACCGCACATGGCCACGTCTAGAAGTTTTATAGTTTTAGGTTTTACATTTACAGCTATCATCCATTTTGAATATATTGTTGTGTATTTATAATGTAGGGGTTCAAATTCATCTCATCACCTGTAGATATTGTTATCCCAGCACCATTTGTTGAAAAAACTATCCTTTCTTCATTGAATGTCCTTCGTACTTTTGCCAAAAAATCAGTTGTCCATATATGTGTTGGTCTATTTCTGGTATTTCTGTTCTGTTCTATTGATCTATTTGTTTATCTTTATGCCAATACCATATCATCTTGATTAATTTAGCTTTATAATAAGTCTTAAAATCAGGTAGTATTAGTCCTCCAACTTAGTTCCTTTTCAAAATTATTGCAGCCATACCAGGTCCTTTGCATTGTCATGATTTTTAGAATCCATTTTTCAATTTCTACAAAAAAGTCTGCTATGATTTTTTTATTAGAATTCTGTTGAATCTATAGATCAATTTGGGGAGTTGCTATTTCAATATGAATCTTTGAACCCATGAACACGGCCTATCATTTTACTTATGTAGGTTTTCTCTAATTTCTCTCAGCAGTGATTCTTAGTTTTCAGTGTACAGATCTTTCACAACTTTCGTCAGATTTATTCCTAAATATTTCATATTTTTAATGCTATTGCAAATGTACTTTTATTTAAATTTATAAGTGTTTATTGCTAATATATAGAAATACAACTAACTTTGGTATACATTGATCATATGTCCTGCAAAGCTCATTTATTAGTTCTACTAGCTTCTTTGTAGATTTCATCAGATTTTCTACATGGATGATCATGTCTGTGAATAAAGACATCTTTCCTTTTCGATCAGGATGCCTTTATTTTATTTTTTCTTTCCTATTGAACTAAAAACCTCTAGTACAATGTTGAGTAGAAGTGGTGAGAGCAGATATACTTGACTTGTTCATGAGTTTAGAAGAAAAGCATTCAGTCTTTTATGATTACTAAGTATGACATTAGCTATAGGATTTTCATAGATGTCCTTTATCAGGTTGAGAAAATTTCCATCTACTTTTAGTGTGCTGAGAGTTTTTATTAGGAAAGGATGATGGATTTTTGTCAAATCCTTTCCTCACATATATTGAGATGATCATACGGTTTTTCTTTTTCTACTAACTCAACGAATGATATTCATTAATTTTCAAACATTAAACTAACCTTGAACTAGAATAAACTCTACTTGGTCATAATATATTATCTTATCTGTATACACATACATATACATCATGTATTTCTTATACACACCCACATCTGTAGTTGGATTTGACTGATCTGTAGTTTTCTTTTTCTTATGTTGTGTTTGTCTGATTTCAGTATCAGGGCAATGCCAGCCTTGATTTTCTGAAAAAGTTTATACAGAATTGGTATTATTTCTTCCTTAAATGTTTCATAGAATTCATCAATGAAGGTATCTGTGCTTGGAGTTTTATTTGTGGGAAGCTTTTAAACTAAAAGTTCAATTTCTTTCATAAATATTGGGCTATCCATTTCTTTTGTATGAGATTAATAGTTTGTGTCTTTCAAGGAATTAGTCCATTTCAACTAAGTTGTTTAATTTAGTAGCATAAAGCTACATATAATATTCCCTTAAATCTTTTTGTGGTTGTTTGCTTGTTTTGTTGTGGTGGTGGTGGTGGTGGTTGTTTTTTTTTTTTTTTTTAGAACGGGATTTCACCATGTTGGTCAGGCTGGTCTCTAACTCCTGACCTCAAGTGATCTGCCTGCCTGCCTGCCTCAGCCTCTCAAAGTGCTGGGATTACAGGCGTGAGCCACCATGCCCAGCTTCCTTTAAATCCTTTTAAAGCAGGGTTTCTCAACAGGGAATGACTGACATTTTGGACTGGATAATTTTTTACTGAGGCAGCATGTCCTACACGTTGTAAGATGTGTAATGACATTTCTGATCTCCACCCACTGGATGGATGTCATAGTGATGCCCTCTCCTCAGCTTCCCAGTTTCTGGACATTGCCAAATACCCTCTGTGGGGGAAATAGCCCCCAGTTGAAAGCCATTGTTTTAATCTCTGCAGAATCTATGGTGATGGCATATCTCTCAATCCTGAGAGATTTGTATCTTCTCTCTTTTTTTTATTGATCAATCTGTCTAGAGATTTGTAAATTGTATTGATCTCAAAGAACCAATTTTGGTTTCACTGATTTTTCTCTATCTTTTTTTATTTCATTGATTTTTGCTCTGATCTTTAATGGTACTAGTTTTAATGGACTTTCTTCCACTTACGTGGAGTTTAATTTGCTCTCCTTTTTCTAATTTCCTAATTCGAGGCTGAGATCATTGATTGAAAACAGTTCTTCCTTTCTAATGTGAGTGTTTATTGCTCTAAGTTTCTCTCTAGGTACTGCTTTAATGGCACTTTACACAAATTTTGATATGTTATGTTTTCATTTTCTTTCACTTCAAACTACTTTCTGATTTATCTTTTGATTTCTTCTTTGATCCAAGAGTTATTTCGTTGTGTGCTATTTAGCTTCCAAATATTTGAGGATTTTTAAAGAGGTTTTTTTGGTAATTAATTTATTTTTTAATACTATGTGACCAGAGAACATACTTTGTCTGACTTTAATCCTTTTAAGTTTACTGAGGTGTGAAATATGTTTTATAGCCCAGAATATGGTTTGTTTTGGTAAATATTCCATGTGCTCTCAAGAAAGTGTATTCTGCTTTTGTTGGGTGGAAGGTTCTATAAATGTCACTTAAGTTGGTTGATAATTGATATGGTTTGGCTCTGTGTCCCCACCCAAATCTCATCTCAAATTGTAATCCCCACATGTCAAGAGAGAGACCTGGTGGGAGGTGACTGGATCATGGGGGCGGTTTCCCTCTTACTGTTCCTCTCTCTCTCTCTCTCTCTCTCTTCTGTTGCCTTGTGAAGATGTGCCTTGCCTCCCCTTTGCCTTCTACTATGATTGTAAGTTTCCTGAGGCCTCCTCAGCCATGTGGAACTGTGAGTCAATTAAACCTTTTTTTGTTTGTAAGTTATCTAATATCACGTAGTATCTTTATAGCAGTGTGAAAACGGACTAACACAACAGTGTTGCCCAAATTTTGTATAGCTTTACCAATTGTCTCCTTGTCTCCTTACTCCTGTCAATTGAAGTAAGAAGGATATTGAAAACTCCATCTATAATTATAAATTTTAGTAGAGGTAAGTCAATTTTTTCTGAGATAATAGACAATCAAATATTCTTCTATGGATATAGAATCCAGAAGGAAGAGATTATTTTGATAAAGAAAAGTAACATTTTTGAAATGGGAAGAAGTTTTAATTTTCTTCTATTACACACATACAGGTATTCCAAAACAGTTAATTTAGGGATTAAAAAAAGGGAGGTGTGACAGCAGTGAGGAACAAATGGACATAATGAGCGTCTGGATGTGATGCTCTGTAGTATTCAAGTCAAAATGAAAAATCTGAATTTAGTCATGATGAAACGCAGACAAACCTAAATTGAAGACCATTCTATGAAATAACTAGCCGGTATCCTTCAGTTATGTTAATGTCATGTACATTATATTATCAGGATATGTTTAGACCAAGGAATTGTTTCAAATTAAAGGAAACTCTAAAGAGAAAACAGCTGAATGTAATATGACCCTGGGTTGGATCCTGTTCCAGAAGAAAAAAATTGTAAGAAATTACACTATTGGGATAGTTGATGAAGGAGACAAGGGGCTCTAGATTAGATAAATGTATTGGGTCAATGTCAATGTTAAATGTCCTGAATGTGATAATGGTACTGTGGTTACATTTAAAAATGTCCTTTTTCCTAAGAAAATACATAGAAGAATTAAGGGATGATGTATGTATTGCCTACTACTCTTATATGGCTCAGAAAAAAATAGCTGTAAAGAGAGAGAAAATGGTAAGACAGATGTAGCACAATGATAAATGCTAGTGAATAAAGGCATACAGGAATTCTTTGTACAACCTTTTGATGAGTTTAAAGTTATTTCAAAATGAAAAGTAAAAAAGAGAGAAAGTAAGAAAAGAAGGAAAAGGAAAGGGGGAAGGAAGGAAGAGAGAAAGGAAAGAAAGAAGGTAGGCAGGCTGTTTGAGTCGCTGCTTGAGCGAAGCCCTTGCTTCTGTTCAATTCCATTCCACAGGCATCAATTTTTAACTTCAGGCATAGGCTGCACTAAGATTTCCCCAAATACTGCTCAGAGTGTACACAGCAGGGAGATGTGCCCCAGATGTATTTGAACATGGTTGGCTGTCAACAGCTCTGCAATGAATGGCGTCTGCCTGGTAACACCCCTCAGGCCACGTGTAGGTAATTTGTAAGTTGAAGCTTGTTTTGCTCCTGTGGGTGTTGCTGGCTTTGAGGATTTCCTTCCTGTCTTCCTACCCATCTATTCTTGCTTTTGCAGAAATAATGATGGGATGATGGGTAGAAAGAGAGCAGCGGATTCTGGTGGCACTCTGTAGAGTGTCCCACCTTGCACCTGGCCACGGTTTTGGCACTGAGTAGGTTGCCTCCATCTCCACAGCGTCCCTATCCTTCCAACTGCCCCATCCCACCCTCTGCCAAGCTTCTATTCTTCTTCCGTGGCTTTCCACAGTCCCTACAGGGTCAGACTCAAAGTTAATTACGCTGTCAAAATGATGCAGAATTGTGCATAAATTTAGGCTTTCCCCAAACATTAGCTTTCCCACTGTGTCTCTTATCCCTAACTCGTTCTGAACCCATGCTCTTGGCTAAAGGTCTTCTGAAAAGAGCCCCATGAACATGTTTATACTTGAATGACAGCGTTTTAATGTGTTACCCTCCCAGGGCTACTTGTGGTTAATAGAGACCACTAAACGGGTGCCCTTTCCATCTTCTGTGATGTAAGAGCAGACGCAGAAGGATCGTTGCTATTTTCTGGAGGCAGTTTTCACATATTTGGTGAGATTTTGGATTAGATCATGATTCCAAATCATATTATGCTACATAGCAGCTAATGTCTATTTTCTCTATTCAAAGTCCAGGAGTGAGGGAATGCATCATAGAATGAAGAAGAAAGAGAATCGAAGGGAAATCTGTCCGTGGGGGCAGGGGTAGACACCAGAGGTAGTAGGTGTGAGGCTGTGGTGCAGATTAAGACCACCTCAGGGTGCTGTGATTCTTGCTCCTTCATCCTTAACTCAAAGAAGCAAAATCCTGCTGGCAAAGCAGGCATTCCTGACAGGCTGTGGGGGGAAATATTTTACCTGAGGACCCTTCCAGGGACCCCCAGAGAAGACCAGATGGGCAGCTGCCTGGTCCACCCATGGGCAAGGCTGTTCCTGGGAAGAGCGTTGGACTGGGCAGGTTATAGGTCACCATCCCCTGCAGGGGGTGAAGGCTCACTGCTGAGATCTTCAGGACTGTGGAACTGGGGGATAAGTTCACAGTTGCTGTGAGGGACAGAGTTTCCAAGCATGGGGCAGTTACCAAGCTCCACGGAGCCCCTGGACAGCACAATGGTCAGGATCTTATCCCTGCAGGCTGGGCGCAGTGGCTCACGCCTGTAATCCCAGCACTTTGGGAAGCCCAGATGAGTGAATTGCTTGAGCCCAGGAGTTTGAGACCAGCCTGGGCAACTTGGCAAAATGTCTTCTCTACAAAAAATACAAAAATTAGCCAGGTGTGGTGGCACGTGACTGTAGTCCCAGCTACTCAGGAGGCTGAGGTGGGAGGATTGTTTGAACCTGGAAGGTCAAGGCTACAGTGAGCCATGATTGCACCACTGTACTCCAGCCTGGGTGACAGAGTGAGACCCTGTCTCAGAAAATAAATAAATAAAATGCTGGTTGCTATTGTGGAGCAGAGTGGTGGCTCACAGGACAGAGTGCGCACCCAGCCTGGGGTGAAGATTCCAGGATGTGAGGCAGAGGAGAAGCTAGATCTCAAAGGAGAAGGGATATTTGGTCATAAAAGTGGCAGGGCAGGAGGAGAGATTCTTCCGAAAAGCCAGAACAGGAACCTCAGGCAGAATAAAATCTAAGCCTCAAGACAGACAGATGTCGCGCCCTTTCAAGTCCTTTTGGAAAAAGTCACGAACGAGATCCAGAGGGCCGGAGTGACGACAGAGAACCTCCCGGAGGAGACGAAGCTGAAGCCGGCCTGAAATGCTGGGGAGAGGCAGGACGGGCACGGTGCATGAGGAGCTGTTCACCACTGTGTGAGGAAGCCAGAGCCGTGGGCGCACCTGCTAGAATGGCTACCACCAAACGTGCGCACTAACAAGTGTTGGTGGGGATGTGGGAAAATGGGAGCCTCAGGCGCTGGTGGTGGGATGTGAAATGTGCTTCCTCCAGGAGTCAAACATCGAGTCACCATACGGCCCAGCCACTCCACTCCAAGACATACACTCAAGGATCTCAGAGCACATGTCCACGCAAGAACCTGTACCCAAATGTTGGCGGCAGCGTTATTCACAAGAGCCACAACGTGGATGCAGCCCAGATGTCCACGGTGAGGCAAGACGTGGTCTATCCAGACAGTGAACTATTATTCGGACATGAAAAGGCGTGAGGTGCGGACTCACACGAAACACGGAAGGGCCTCGAAACACGATGGCGAGTTGGCGCCTGATGTGTATGGGGTGGGGAGACGCATGGCCATGTGTGTTGGCGCCTGGTGTGTTTGGGGGTGGGGGACGCATACCCATGCGTGTTGGTGCCTGGTGTGTATGGGGTGTGGGATGCGTGGCCATGCGTGTTGGTACCTGATGTGTATGGGGTGGGGGATGTGTGGCCATACGTGTTGGCACCTGGTGTGTCATGGGGTGGGGGACGTGTGGCCATGCGTGTTGGCGCCTGGTGTGTATGGGGTGGGGACGCATGCAGTACCCTGGGAGAGGAGTGTTGTACAGATGCAGGTTCTGGGGACACGCTGACCCACAAGGACCTCTGCACTGAGACACTCTGATATTCCATAAAGTGGATGAAGAAGTAAAATCAAAGAAAAGCATATTGATACAAAACAGCTTCAAGTTTCTGCATTTGAACTGTGATACAACCTGAATCTTCTGTGCCAGTTTTGAGGCAAGAAAAGCCCAGTGTGCCTCTCCATCCTTTCATCAGTATGTCTAGTAAGCACAGCCCTTATCTGAGACTGCTTAGGGACGCAGAGCACAGGTCCTGCTGTGTGCACTGAGACACACACACACGTCCTGTGTCACAGGGGAGGAGAGGAGGAGCGACGTGGGCACCGCGTTGTAAACCACAGGCCCAGGGATGGAGGTGTTTCCTAGTGTTGGCAGGAGAAGTCTGAGCCCACCCCTGTTCAATGTATGGCATGTCTCCTGGAGGAGCCAGCAGGAGTGGTGCCTTCATGGCGTCCCCTCTACGTGGGCTCCATACTGGTTCCCCACACCCACACATGGCAGGCACTCCAAAACTATTCAGTTGAATAAATTTACCAAGTTAGCAAACACTTGTTAGTTTTGAGCAGCCCCAGAATCTTTTCCTTTGGGGAACTGCCCAGTGGAACCTGTAAACACGGGTTCCCTTCCCGCATGCAGGGCTGGCGCCTTTACCTGGGTTATCAGGGTCCTTCTCAGGGGTGACTCTGGGCCCTGGGAGAGAGGGCATCCTGCCTTCTGAGATCACAGGCATCAGGGAGCATGTGAGGCTGCATTTCTGCATCCTAAGAATGTCCATCCGCGGGAGGCTGGATCAGGCGAGGGCAGAGCTGGAGCGGACAGAGGACGTCCCTTGGCCCCGGAAGGAGCGCCTCTTTTGTTTTGCTTAAGCTCCTTAGAGTTGGTTTCTGTCACTTGCAGGATTTGAACCCAGGCTGTCTGGCTTCAAGCCTGGCTGCTTCTGTTGAGTGAGAGGATACAGTGTGAGAAGAGGAAGAATGGCTCTCAGAGCTGGAGGGCCTTGAATGCCATTGAAAGGGATTTAGATTTTATCCTGCACATAATCAAAAGCCTTCAAAGCAAATCCAGAAGATGATTCTGGCAGGGGCATGAATATCTAGAGTTGAAACCAGGGACACCCGGCCTCTTAGAAAGCCTTTCAACAGTATGGTGACATGGAGATGAAGAACTGAAACAAGGAAGAGGTACCAGAATCAAGACAGGGACTGTGACTCCAGACAAGTTGCCCTTGAGATGGAGGGCTTGATGATTTTGTTTTGGATGCAATCCCCTGAACAGGTGACAACGACTCAACTTCAGTATCACACAGTAGAAATTGCTGTGCTACAAACGGATCTTCAATGCACAGTTTGAAAATAGTTCAGTAACTTCCAGAAAGACAGTGGCTCCGGGCACCACTCTCAAGGCACCCCACGATACTTGCCTTTTCAAGCCTGCAGGGCACAATGCTGATGCCATTCACTGGAAGGAGGAGTGGGTTTGGGAGTTCGGATAATAAATTCCTGTTCGGACTTGTGCGTGACAATGGGTGCAGGAAGCTGAAATACAGGCTGGAGAAGTCAGAGCTGGGGAGTTGGGCATTGTCAGCATGGAGGGATGGTTGAGGTTGGGACTCAAGAGAGAAGGCCCAGGAAAGCTCCCAGGAGGAATGCCTGCAGTGTGAACCCATCCACCAGCAGCCCTCAGCCCAGAGAAGACCTCAGACATCCCACACGCGTGAAAAGACAAAACAGATTCACAACCATCAGGACTCCTTGGTCCTGTATTTGTCTTCATTTGCTAGAGCGGCCTTAACGAGAAAACACAGGTGGGGTGGCTCACATGACAGAAAGTGACTTCTCAGAGTCCTGGAGGCTCCAAGTCCCCGGTCAGGGTGTCAGTGGGGCCGGCTTCTCCGGAGGCCCCTCCTTGGCTTGCCAGGAATCGCCGTCTCCCCTGCGTCCTCACAGGGCCTTTCTTCTGTGTGCGCACGTTTCCGGTGTCTCTGTGTCTCTACATTTCCTCTTAGAAGAACGCCAGTCACACTGGATTAGGGCCCGCCCTAATGGCCTCATCTTAACCATCACCTCTTCAAAGGCCTGTCTCCAAATGCAGTCCCAATCTGGGGTATTAGGGTTTAGAGCTTCAACACAGGAATTTCGGGGGACACGATTCGGCCCATAACGATATCCAAGGTTGGTGAGCCCCTCCGCCTGTTCTGGAGAAGAGGCTGCATCCTGGGAGTGCAGGCAGGCGCTTAGGGACACCACCGCTCCTCTCAAAGCTGGGACTGGTCCCCAGGGTGCTCTGCATCCTGCCCAGGAAGCCAAGAAGCCACCTGTGTGCCCAGAAATAGAGCCACCCACACCCATGGGTTCCTTTCTCCCGGCTCTTGTTGCCAGATGCACAGAGGCAGCTTGTGTCAGCAGAGGCTGGTGAGTACATGGAAGAGTCCTTCTTTTCGTGACCCTCGGACCAGCAGGCGAGGAAGAATTCCTGCCTGGGAAAGAGCCTTGAGTGGGAAGGGCCAACCCAGGGCATGGGTTTGGAGCATGCCCTCTGGCTTCCTCTTTGAGTGTACTCAGAAGTCTTCCCACAGATGGTCAAATGCACAAGTGGACAGGGCACATGTGTGTGTGGAGGGAGGAGGGCACGGAGAAGGGCAGTCGGGCAGGTTCACTGGTCCCAGCCCTCCTGAGGAATTCTGGGGAGCTCAGCCTTGGCCCCAGGCATGCGTTGAGCCCTCCTGCCCTCTGAGCTTGAAGAACACACACTTCCTGGCAGGAAGAAGAGGCCTTATCCTTTGTATCCTGATTCTTTTTCCAACTTAAGGGAGGGGTTCCCCTGGAATAACTGGCAGATAACTGGAGAAGAATATCCTGCAGTCTAAATCTTTTTAATTATATATATTTTTTCTTGTATGGATGCACCCAACTGAACACATCCATTCCTTTGCGTATACAAAATTTGAACGTTATTTACAGCTTACCTACCCAAGCTATTTTTTAGTTGTCTTTATCTGAAAAAAAAAAAAAAAAAAAATGCCACCACTGAAAGCAGTGCTGTGTCCGGAGCAAGCAAGGGCCTTGTATCTGCAAGAGCCAGGCAGCAGCCCCACCCCACAGGAGGCTGGGCGGTCACGCCTCAGTGCCAGCCATTGCTCTCAGTTCTGGTCTTGACGCTGTAGGTCATGATAGTATATACCACACCGGGTTGTTTTGAACATCAAATGACCTCATGCAAACTATGGGCTCGATCCTTCTGAAAATGTTACCATCACACAGATGAGGAGGCCTAGAGGAATACAGCTCCAGATGGAGAGTTTGAAATCTGGGTTCTGATAACAACTTGCCCATAACCTGTCTGGCGACCTTGAGCAAGCCTCTTTCTGAGATTCACTTTTCTCATCTATAAAATGGGCACCACGTCTCAGCTTTAATGTATATCAAAATCACCATGGCTACACACTGGGTCTCACCTCCAGAAATTCTAATTTGGCTGTTGTGAGATGAGGCCCAAGAACCTGCATTTTAAACAAGCATCTTAGGTGATTCGGATGCAAATGGGCTGGTGAGCATGCCAAGTGGAGTACTGGTCTGGACCTTCATTCATTCATTCAAGAAGTGTTTGAGGCCGGGCGTGGTGGCTCACACCTGTAATCCCAGCACTTTGGGAGGCCGAGGCAGGCAGATCACGAGGTCAGGAGATCGAGACCATCCTGGCTAACACAGTGAAACCCCATCTCTACTAAAAATACAAAAAATTAGCCAGCCATGGTGGTGGGCGCCTATAGTCCCAGCTACTTGGGAGGCTGAGGCAGGAGAATGGCATGAACCCAGGAGGTGGAGCTTGCAGTGAGCTGAGATCATACCACTGCACTCCAGCCTGGAGGACAGAGTGAGACTCCATCTCAAAAAAAAAAGAAAAAAGAAAAAAAAAAAGAAGTGTTTGAGCACTGTGTTAGTCTGGTTGTTACCATAAAACAGCAGTCCCTGGTCAGGCATTGTGGCTCACGCCTGTAATCCCAGCACTTTGAGAGCCTGAGGCAGGTGGACCACCTGAGGTAAGGCGTTCAAGACCAGCCCAACCCACATGGTGAAACCCCTTCTCTACTAAATACAAAAAATTAGCTGCGCATGGTGGTGCATGCCTGTAATCCCAGCTACTTGGGAGGCTGAGGCAGGAGAATCACTTGAACCTGGGAAGTGGAGGTTGCAGTGAACCGAGATTGCGCCATTGCGCTCCAGCCTGGGCAACAAGAGCAAAAACTCCGTCTCACAAAACAAAAACAAAACAAAACAAAAAACCACCAGTCCCCAACTTCTTTGGCACCAAGGACTGGTTTCATGAAAGGTGAATTTGCCACAGGCCATGAAAGTGGGAAGTGGTTTCAGGATGATTCATTTATTGTGCATTTTATTTCTATAATTATTACATTGTAATATATAATTAAATAATTATACAACTCATGATAGTATAGAATCAGTGGGAACCCTGACCTTGCTTTCCTGCAACCAGATGGTCCCATCTGGAGGTGATGGGAGACGGTGACAGATCATCAGGCACTAGATTCTCTTAAGGAGCACATAACCCAGATCCCTTACACGCGCAGTTCACAAAAGGGTTCACGCTTCTTTGAGAATCTAATGCTGCTGCTGATCTGACAGAAGGCAGAGCTCAAGCGGTCTGTGAGCGATGGGGAGTGGCTGTGAATACAGAGGAGGCTTCACTCCTCGCTTGCCTGCTCCTCACCTCCTGCTCTGCAGCCTGGTTCCTAACCTCCTGGTTCTGGGGGTTGGAGACCCCTGCTATAAAGGAGCACCTGCAGCTAGGCAATTTGTAAAGAAAAAAGTTGAATTGGCTCACGATTCTACAGGCCATACAGGAAGCATGGCGCCGACATCTCTGCTACTTGAGGGCCTCAGGAATCTTACAAGCAATTGAGGGAGAAGGGGACGGGGGAGCAGGTGCATCCTATGGTGAAAGCAGAGTGAGAGAGAAGCTGGAGGTGCCGCACTCTTTAAACAACTAGATCTCACACGAATTCACTGACTCTTGCCAGGATAGCACCAAGCCATTCAAGAGAGATCTGCCCCCATGACACAGACACCTCCCACTAGGCCCCACCTCCAACACTGGGGATCACATCAGCATGAGACTTGGAGGGATACACATCCCCACGGAACAAGTAGCTGCTATGTGTGCGAGGATCTGGAGCAGCAAGAAGGGCCTTGCTCCCCTGGAGCTGACACTGCAGTGGGAGAGACAGCCGTAAAAGTGCAGACAGACAGATGCGTAGCACAGTGGTAGTGATAGCTACGTGTGCGGAGTGAAATGGAGCAGAGGACGGAGAGGGACTGGAACAAGCAGCGGAGCTTTCACAGAGAATCCATCTTGCCCATCACTCATGTCCTACAGCATCCAACACATCACTGAGCAAGTTTATTAGGCCCCTGTGCTGCCCAACTTGCTTCCAGAGGCCTTGAAGGACACCAAAGAAGAAGCAAGGGATGCAGCTGGAAGCCAACCCTCAGAAAGCTCACCTTTTAGTTGGCAAGCCATGAGCACGTAATTCCAGAAAGTATATAATTACATGCCCCGCGCCGTTGGTGTGGGGCTAATTCCAGGTGTGGCAGAAGGTTGCCAGAGGTGGCGACCATCTCAGCCGGAGGCGGGTAGGGAAGCCTCTGAGAAGAGGTGGCGCCTAGACATTGCTCTAAAGGCGTGTTGATGTGAGGTGGGAGCAGGCTCGGTGCAGGGCAGCAGGCTTTCCCAAGACTTCATGGCTATTTATGAGGGTGGCCGAGATGTTTGGACCTAGAGAGGTTGGATACCCAGAGCTAGCCATAGAAGCAGAGGAACGCTGGGGGAAACAGACACACAAGCTCTCACCTCGCCTGTGCTGCACACTAATTTTAGAGCCTCAGGCATGTCATTTAATCTCTCTGTGCTTTAATGCCTTCACTCATAAAGGAGGGATAATAATTTATGTCAGCCTCTCCCCAGGGATGGTATAAGGGGAGAAAGGAGATAATAGCTGGGAACATGATTGGGATAATAAAGAGTAACAGGAATAAGCCTATTATTAAGTATTAATGTTATGATTTTGCAGCTCACAATTGGCAAGCTCCCTGAATAATGACAGGCACTCTCATGAAGAATCTTGAAGCTGTGGATTCTCTGTGGGCACTTAATCTTCAAACCCATCAGTTTCCATAGATACTAAAACCCCGTGTTCGAGGTTTTATTTTCTACTATATGATTTTAATGTTCATTAACTGCTTAAGCCCTTGCAGCTCCTTCCAAGTGGCTCCTGAATACTGCTTGGGGTTGCTTGAGAACAACATTGAGTAGGGCCCCCGAGATATCTGCCCTGATGTAAGCTACGCAGAAACAGGAACGACCACACACCGTAAAGTCTTTCCCATATTTTGAGCGTGAAGGCAAATTGTCATTGCATTTTGTAATGAACCCAGGGCTCTGTGTCTCCAGCCAGGGCGCTGGGGCGGGGGTGAGTAGAGGCGGGTTGCAGGGAGGGTCTTCCTTGAGCGTCACTTTAGTTCATGGAAAATAATTGGAAAGATTAGGATATTAAGTCAGATGTGTTTAACTCAGTGTCTCTGGCCTCTTTAGACACAAGCCTGTGTCTGAAAAGTGAATTATCCTTCTCTTTTCAGATGGAAATGATGATGTCATGAGCTCACAGCAGGCTGCTTGTGGAACTTCTGTGAATGCTCCAGCGCGCTGCCCACGGCACTCTGGGACATCTTGCTTGGCTTCACTTTTTTATCTGTGTTGTCTCTGGCCTCTGTATCTTCATGACAGGTCTGCCCGGTGGGGTCCAGCTGATGCACCCCACTGCCTCCCACCTGCAGCCTGGTGGCCAGGACACCCACCTCTCCCATCCGTGCAGCTCGGCTGAGATGATGAGCTGATGTAAGCACGTGGTGCTGAGCCTTGGGGCTAGCCGGAGGACCACACAGAGCATACGGGATGCCTGCACTGAAAGGGCTTGGCTGCCCTCACAATTGCTGTACTGCCCGCAGCAGGCTTCCCTCCATGGGCACGGGCACCACCACCCACACCCCACCAGGAAGAATCCCCAGGTCGCTCCACACCTTGGAATGAAGGCCAAGTAACTGCAGAGAGAAAAGCCTTACTTTCCCCAGTCTCAGTCCACTTATTTTTGTACTCTGGGATTAAACTCTTTTCAGGATGACTAACAGTGGAAACATCTATTTGTTCAGAGGGAAACAGCCACTCCGACCCACAGGATCTGGTCTCTGCCGGCCGGTGCCAGTCAATAGAGTAACTGATGATGCATTTCCCAAAGCCCAGTCCATTCCGTCTCAGATGCCAACGAGAATCCGTCCAGGCCAGGTGCAGTGGCTCACACCTGTCATCCCAGTACTTTGGTAGGCCAAGGCGGGAGGATCATTGGAGCCCAGTAATTCGAGACCCACCTGGGCAATGTAGGAAGACCCTGTCTCTACAAAAAGAAAAAGGAATCCATCCAGGAGGACAAACACTGTCAACTCCACTTCTAGGAGGTACGTGGAGTAGTCACATTCATAGAGACAAGACACAGATTGGTGGTTGTCAGGGCCTGGCGGGAGGGGGAGGGGGAATTAGGGTTTAGCAGGTACAGAGGAAGCTTCAGTTGGGAAGATGAAAAAGTTTCGGAGATAGGGTGTGGTGATGGCTGTACAGCAATGTGAATGTGCATCAGGCCACAGAACTGTACACTTAAAAATGAATAAAATGGGAACTTTTATCTTATGCACATTTTGTCACAATTTTAACGAATCAGTCCAGGTTGCACCGTGCTGCATCTGGACTGTTCTTGTCACCATCTCCCTCCAGTGTGAGGCGAGATAGAGGCCAGATCTGGGGCCGGGGTCCAGCATTGGCTGCAGGCCTCCTGTGAGCAAGCTTAGACCAAAAGGCACACAAATATTTCCCAAGAGCAACAACAGTTTCCTGCTCAGGCCAAGTCCACACGTGGGGAGAAGAACAAAATATTTCTCCTAGCTCTGCAGGGTGCGGGTCAGCGGGCACTCTCAAACGCACTCAGGGCGCGCAGGGGGCCCAGGAGAATAATGAACATGCCTCGCATTCATGGCCCCCAAAGACCCCGCCTGGTTCATTTTCTCAAAACAAAAGAAGTCTTTCTAGAGGGCATTAAGAGCTTCAACCTCCAGTGCAGAAACTGCTGGCGACTTTGAAATGGCAGTCCTCCAGCCACAAAGAAAATCTCCACGCTCTGCAGGCCGCGCTTACACACAGACATTGCGGCACTCTCAAAATCTGCACGGATTTGCAGGACGAAACTTGCCTTCAAAGAAATGTTGTCTCCCTTCTGGCTAGACATCCCTGCCCTTTGGGGTTCTTTGCTCTCTCGCCTTCAGCATTCAGGAGCAGTTGAGCAGAAAGTTTGGGAAGTCTGAGCCAGGGTCAACTCTCTCTGGAGTTGCCCAGGTTGAAGTCTTCCTGGCTGGAGGCCCCGCCCGGACCCCTGAGTAGCCCACCCTGTTGAACAGCTTAACGTTCTCCTGTCGTAAGGACTTTGACTACAAAGAGCCTGAAGGGAGCTGAAATACAAGAAAAGAAAAAGAACAACTTCACGTGCCACAGTGAAATCCCACCAAGAGAATTCTCTGAGATGGTTCACAAGCCCTGAACAGACCCTCCTGGGCACGCCAGACCCCCTGTCAGATCTCAGCAGCCCCAGCGGAGCTCTGGGGTTCACACTGTCACCAAGAAAAGGGGAGTCCAGCAAGTCATTGTGGGTGACCCTAAGGTGGGCATCCACAGGCACTGAGTCTCTGTTAGGAGGGGATTCTCTAAAGCAAGAAAAAAATATTCGAACAACGATCAAATCCGGGCCCGAGTCCATGGATTGTGTTGACTACTCTGAAAGAGATTTTCCACCTCCCCAACTTTCGGAGAAGTTAATTTAAAAGAAAACCCTACATCTGCTGCTCTTTTTGGCTGCTCAGCATCTCAACTTGTCCATTTCAGGAACCCCCTGCCCTGTGAAGGAACAGCCTGCCTTGTATAGTACAGGATGAAAGTGCTGGAGACCACCTGCCCGGACCCCCACAGTGAGTGGTGGCCCAGGTTCCGCCTGCTCCCCAGCCCTGGCCCGGGCTGTGGACTGGAAGCGGCTGATGGGAGGTAGCAGGGGTGAGGCCGGCTCCACGCTGAGGATGGGTGTGGCTGCTGCAGAGGTTCTGGAAACTCTGGGGACCGCACTGTAAACAGCTGCTGATCCCAGCAGCAGCCACAGAGGTTCTGGGCTGTGGCTGGGCAGTGCTCCTAAGTGGCCTCATTCTCCAGTGACTCCACCAGGACACCCGATACCCTTTCCCATACAGTCCCTTTCCACTTGAATAAACCAGAGTCTTTTTCTATTGCTTAAATCTAAAATTCCCAAATGTGGTATGCCACTAGCACTGTATGCCAGAGAATCTCTCAGTTTCTTTTATTTTAAAAAATTTATTGTTTCAAGGGCTTTAAGAGTACCAGTGGCTTTTGGTTACATGGATGAATTGTGTATGGTGAAGTCTGGGCTTTTAGTGCACCCATCCCTGGAATAGTGTACACTGTACCCGTCCCTGGAATAGCGCACGCTGTACCCGTCCCTGGAATAGCGCACGCTGTACCCGTCCCTGGAATAGTGTACGTTGTACCCAACAGGTGATTTTTCATCCCTCCCTCCCCTGTTGCAAGTCCCCAATGTCCATCGTACCCACTCTGTATGCCTTTGCGTACCCATAGCTTAGCTCCCATTTATAAGTGAGAACATGTGGTATTTGATTTTCTGTTCCCAAGTGACTCTATTTTGTTTTAGGTTAAACCCTGACTTGGCAACGAAACCTTGAACATCCTGGGATACTTTTGAAGTCATATTTAATTCTTTGAAAACACAGGCAGTGAAGTCCACAACTCCTGGAGCCCCGTCTTTATGGAGGAGAGGGAGGCAGAGGAATGGACACTGTAGGCATTAGTAGTGAGCAAAATATTTCCCAATGGTCTGAAAGAATCAATGGGCCCAACTAAAGGATACCTGAAGGTCAAGGCGTGCCAGCAGGAGGAAGAGCCTGTCTCAGAATCCAGCCCAGGGCATGTGGGCTGCAGAGGGCTGCAGAGAGAGGGACAGGCCCCCTGCTTCTCCTTCTGTGTCCCTCAGCCATCCTCCTTCAGTGCTCCCTAGACAGTATGGTGCCAATCACATAATCAGAGAGTTGGGGGCCCTTGCTGGGCCCTGCAGAGACTCGTGGCAATAAGGCAGAGGGCAGCTGCATTGAACGTGGGTTCAGAAGCCCCGGCCTGAACCAGGGCTATTCCCCAGCTGTGAGCTGGAAACTTTGATGGGGCAGCCCATGAGGTCCCTTAGGGCCAGCCGCCTCCTTTGTAAATAAGGGCAGGAGAGATTTAAATCACTGATTTAAGTCAGGGGTTCTCAAATTCTATTGCAAGAACTGGTGCTAGACTGCGAAAAAGTATTCATTTTCACAGGTTGATGGAGAAAAGAGAAAACCACGATAACAAAAAAAGTAAGAATTTTGTCCTGAAGCTAATTTATTTCTATTAAAATGCTGAGAAGTTCTGTTTTGTTATAGTTCACTTTGCATGTGAATTCTATCACGGTGGTGAGGTGGATGATATGTATTCTAATTACTTCATCTGAGTGAATAAAAAGTTAGCAACTCAATACAGTTCTTCCAAATCTTTTTTTTTTTTTTTGAGACGAAGTCTCGCTCTGTCACCCAGGCTGGAGTGCAGTGGCACAATCTCAGCTCACTGCAACCTCCGCTTCCTGGGTTCAAGTGATTCTCCTGCCTCAGCCTCCTGAGTAGCTGGGATTACAGGAATCCACCATCATGCCCAGCTAATTTTTGTATTTTTGTAGAGACGGGGTTTAACCATGTTGGCCAGGCTGGTCTTCAACTCCTGACCTCGGGTGATCCTCCCACCTTGGCTCCCAAAGTGCTGGGATTACAGGTGTCAACCACAGCACCAGGCCCCAAATCTTTATAAAATTTTATCAGCCTGTGAGATCTAAAACTCTGGTAACTACTAGATTAAAAGTCTAAATTCCCTTCTACTTGTGTCTATGGATTTAGCTGAGTAGAAGTACCTGGAGTGTAGCAAAACAGTTGAGAGTCAGATTTTAATTTAACATTAAATACTAAGTCTAATACTCAGGCAATGAAAATACGTGTTAGCATTGGTGGAATTGAAGGGATTGCCGTCTGCTATGTACCATGAATGGATGACAGTAAAAGTGGTGGCCGGGCGCGGTGGCTCACGCCTGTAATCCCAGCACTTTGAGAGGCTGAGGCTAGCGGATCACGAGGTCAGGAGTTGTAGACCAGCCTGACCAACATGGTGAAACCCCGTCTCTACTAAAAATGCAAAAATTAGCCAGGCACGGTGGCAGGCGCCTGTAGTCCCAGCTACTCGGGAGGCTGAGGCAGGAGAATGGCGTGAACCCGGGAAGCGGAGCTTGCAGTGAGCCGAGATCGCACCGCTGCACTCCAGCCTGGGAGACAGAGCGAGACTCTGTCTCAAAAAAACAAACAAACAAACACCAAAAAACGACATACTCTCTTTCAGCCACAGTGAACTGTTCTGAAAGAGAGTATGTCATTTTTTGGTGTTTGTTTGTGATGGCAGTTCATGACCTACACTCTTTCAGAAAACCTTGAGGAGAGGACGTCGCTGTAACCTTTTACCTGGATAGCGGTCAGCACTCCCACTGTCAGTCACTAACTCTTGGTTCACAGGGCACATGTCACCTGCTTCCTTTTCAGAAATAGTTAAGGGTGACTTCATGTTGCAGGGCCCTAAATGGAGGATGAATCTGTGCTTGGAAAATAGTGGGTTATTTCAAAGTCTGTGTTTGTGAGTTGCTTAAATAGGATTTGTTTCCATTCCCCATGTGAGGTCCTATGCTATCTGGAGATAGAGAAATGGTATGAACCTGAAATGATGCTGATATTTTAAAGTTAAGTATCTTTACAATATGGAGCTTCATGAATTCTAAAAATGCCCTGCTGTTGAGTTTTCTGTTTTTGCCACGTGTCCTGGGTCCCACCCAAAGGGTAAGAAATCCAAACTATTTTTTTGCCTCTAGTCTAAGCTAGGGCTTTGTTTTCATAGAGCTGTGCCTTGTCTCAATCTGTAATGGAATATAATTACATGCATTGATGTATGTATTTGAGTAACAGCCATCATCTGGGTACAAAGCACTAAGAGATCCGAGATAAGGCCTCTGTTGTTGACTTTGTATGTCCAGCACACCTGTGCAGCCAGTGTGTGCTGGCCAGGATGAGTGCCGGGATGGAGGGCCGGGATGGAGGGCCGGGATGGAGGGCTGGGATGAGTGCCAGGGCGCTCATCTCTGCTTCAGGGCACATCCTTAAAACGCACTTGTTTGTTCACAAGAACCAATTTTCTGCTGCTCTCTGCCTTCAAATCTAATGGCTTCAAATTTACACTAAAGTTGAATCACAGTGTTGATACTACTAGTTCTAAGATGAATGAGTTCTGGGAGTCGAATGTATGGTATGGTGACTAGAGGTAATGACAGTGTATTGTATACCTGAGATTTGCTAAGAGAGTAGATTTTAAATATTCTCACTCTAAAAAGAAACAAAGAAAAGGAGGAAAGAGGAAAAGAAGAAAGGAAGAAAGGAAGGGAAGTAAGGAAGAAAGGAAGGGAAGGCAGGAAGGAGGAAGGAAGGAAGGAAGGAAAGAAGGAAAGAAGGAAAGAGGAATTCATTTTCTATATTGGCCTCGTTAACAGTTGTGGTGGGACATTAGTATAAGATAATAGGATTTTTTAAAAGCTTAGGAATTATTTCAGAAATGATGTAATAGAATTCCAAATACCAGTTGGCTTTGGGGAAGAATGAAAGAAACACAGGGGCACAAATGGGTACCTGTAATATTTCTTTTCTCAAACATCTGAATCAAATATGTCAGAATGAGCAGTTTTAACTCAGTTGCTTATCATGAGTGCTGTTCTCCATATTACTCCGTAATTTTCTGCATTTTTGAGATACTTGATAGTAAAAGGAAAGAATGACCCCTCTCCCCACCAAAAACAGCAGCTGATATTAACAGTGTGGAAATTGAATATTAGAGGAAATCAACTGACAATCGATTCGAGCTTTTTCTAGAATCCCTCTACTAGGTTGTCAAACTCTTAGTAGATCTACAACTGGCCTAAATCGGTTACAGCAAAAGAAGATGAAATGTATGGGTTGGGTTTTCTTTCTCTTCTTCAATGACAAAATTTGCCAGAAGCAAAGGCTGCCTGGACTCACCCAAGTGAGGTGAGTCCTTCTTTCAGAACCACAGGCTGGAGGAGGTGCCTCCCTCCCAATCAAGGAGTGGCCACACCCCTGGGCAGGGCAGGCTCTGGGAACAGGGGAAAGGTTATTCCAGGTCGGTGAGGAGGCAACTGAGAAACAAGTCCTGGCACTGGCTTGGCCTGGCAGGTGCAGGGTATGTGCAGGCTGAGGGAGATGATCCTTAGAGCAAAGCCACTTTGGACTCTGGGTCATGAGGACCCCACGGCTGAGCTGACTCCATAACTGGGAACCTGGCCTTCTCCTCCAGGGCTGCTGCAAAGCCCATGCCAGAGTCCAGGGCTGTGAAGTGGCTTCAGACCGCAGGTGTCAAGGCTGCCTTCTACTTAACTACCTGCATTGCTTCTCTGCATCAGTGACTCAAGACACGGTGGACCCTCCTGGGTTCAAGATCCTTCAAGGCACTAGGTGTCACCCCCATGGAGGGACATCCTTTATGGGACTCCAGAAATTCCCCTTGTCCCTGTCAGCACCGTTCAAGGCTGATGCTCCCATCTTGTCTTTCACCGACAGTGGGGTTCTGCCTATAAGGTAAAGGGGCAGGGGTTCAATTGGGTTTGTTGTTTTGAGGGAAAGGCAAACTGAGCCCCGCGTTCCTGCAGCACCCCTTTTCTTGCCCTCTTGTCTAAATAGGGGGCATTTTCCAATGCTCCACCCTTTATAGTGGTGTTGTCACATAGGAAGCTCATATACTTGGGACATTGTTGGCATCCCCAGGTACCTGGAGACCCTGTGGGCGCCGCCCTCATCTTGCTGAGTATTTCCTTCCATGCCTCCTACAGCTGCCCAGCATCAAGTTCAAAGCCTCATTTATCGCCTGTCCTCCATGGCTGTCCTTCAGGATCCCGCATTTCTGTTTTGAGTACTGGGATCCCTCCATGGCCAGGCTGAGTGTCGCCTGCCCTTCACTCGTCCCCACAGCCAGTCATGACCAGGCCATGCAGCCTCCCTCTGCAGCACCTCTCCAGTTGTACTCACCTTTCACGCTGTCCCTCGGGCCAGGCCTCTCTAGGTGATGTCCCAAATGGTCACTAACAGGTCCCAAAGGGTCTCTCAGCCTCCAGCCTCGTTCTTGAATCTACTGGGTACAGACTGGGCCTCGTGAGTCTCCTGGGAACTGGCTAAGCTACAAAGGGCTGGGTCTTGCCACACACCTGCTGACACCAAATCTTGGAGGTGGGACTGGAAAATCTGACTTCGAATGTAAATCCCGATGCTCTGCACAGTCTGAATTCATTATGCTAATCCGTCACCAGGGGACATGGTGAGAATATGGATTCGGAGCCACACTCCTCAGGTTCAGATCCCGGGGTGGTCACTCGCTGGTTGCATGACCTTTAACAGATTATCTAACCTCCCAGTGCCTCCATTTCCTCATCTTTCTACTGGGAGTCAACATGAGGATCAAATGCCACCATATGTGTGAAATCTGTGGCATGTAGCATGTAGTCCAGCATGAAAGCTATTGAAGGTCGAGATGCTCCCGCCCAGCACATCAGCCATGGAGGGACTTTTCATCCCAAAATGCCGCTTTCATCAAGTCATATTCTTTACTCAAAACCGTCCAATGCCTACCTCCAAAGACTAGAGTGCAGGAAATGGAAAAAATAACTTTACAGTGGAGAACTAGTCCTCTGGCTGGGTGATGAAGATAACATAGAAGCCAGAAGGCAAACAGATGTATGGTGTGAGGAGCGGGGTACTGGACCTCCATGCTTTCTCCAAAAACTCAGAACCCCTGTGAGAGCTGAATGAGAAAATATCATAAGGAAAATATCAAATCAACCCAAATTAAGGATTATGCTACAAAATCCCTGACCAGGACTCCTCAAATTGTCTGGGTCATCAAAATCAAGGGAAGTCTGAGAAGCTGTCACATCAAGGGGAGTCCAGGGAGACATGGCAACTAAATCCAGTGTGGGGTTGTGGAACAGAAAAGGGGCATTAGGTACAAATTCATGAGATCCGAATCCAGCATGGACTTTAGTTAATGATAATGTATCAATACTGGTTCATTAATTGTAACAAATGTACCAACCTAATATGAGATATTCATAATAATAAGGGAAGCTGATTGTGGAGTGTACTGGAATAGCTTTGCAATTTTGGATGGGTGCAAATTGGGTATTCTGGATGGAATCCTGCAAAAGGACAATAGGGAAAACTAATGAAATCTTAATAACGTGAGGATTTCAGTTAAGAATATATCAATATTGACTCATTAGTTGTGCAAATGTACCACAGTAATGTAAGATCTTAACCCTAGGGGAAACTGGCTGAGGGGTATATGGGATCTCTCTGTATTATCTTTGTAACTTTTTGGAAATTCTAAATTTATTCCCAAATTAGAAAGTTCGTTTTAAAAAAAAAGTCAGGACTCCCATGGCCTGTAGCCACGGCCACCTCCCTCTGCTCTCATTAGGAACCTGCTCTTCTGCCTAGGTTGCTCCTCCAGGGCCTCAGCACTAGCCCCCAGCAAGTGTTTTGCTCTGGTCCCCACCTCGCTGAGCTCAGCCTCACTCCCACTCGTCAAAATGCAAGATCCCACCAGACCATGTGATACGGTTTGGCTGTGTCCCCACCAAATCTCATTGGAATTCACATGTGTTGTGGGAGGCACCCAGTAGGAGGTAATTGAATCATAGGGGCTGGTCTTTCCTGTGCTGTTCTCGTGATAGTGAATAAGTCTCACAGGATGTGATGATTTTTAAAAGGAGAGTTTCCCTGCACAAGTTCTCTTCTCTTGTCTGCCACCATGTGAGACATGCCTTTCACCTTCCACCATGATTGTGAGGCCTCCCTAGCCACATGGAACTGTATGTCCAATAAACCTCTTTCTTTTGTAGATTGCCCAGCTTCAGGTATGTCTTTATCAGCAGTTTGAAAACAAACTAATACACCATGAGAGCCCCAGGCAAGCATCTTTTCTTCCAGGATTCCTGCCCTGAGCCTTCAGACGCCAACAGCTCCCACCTCTGAGTTCTGATTCTGCCTCCCTCCTTCCTTCCTTCCTTCTGCATCTGCATTTTCCCAGTTATTGTTGTCAAACCCATCTCTCCCCCACCAACCTGCAAGCCCCTCAAGGACAGGATTGTCACGTTCCTTTGTGTTCCCATGACACTAACCACGTTTCTCTACCCCTCCAAGTTACCTTCCTCCATGTAAGAGAAGCTGTGCAAATGGTTTCAGGTTTGTTTGTTTGTTTAAGTTTTATCATGGTAAACAATACTTAACACAAATTTTACCATTTTAACCATTATTAAGTGAGCAGTTTGGTGGCATTAAGTATGTTCACATTGTTGTGCTACCATCACCACCACCCATCTCCAGAGCTTTCTCATCTTCCCAACAGAAACTCTGTCCCCATTCACTCCCCATTCCTCCCTCCCTCTCTCCAGCCCCTGGCAACCACCTTTCTGTTTTTGGTCTTTATGAATTCGGTTCTTCTAGGAACCTCATCTTAGTGGAATCCCACAGCGTTTGTCCTTTGTGACTGGCTGATTTCACTCAGCATGACGTCCTCAAGGCTCATCCACGTTGTAGCGAGTGTCAGAATCATCTTCCTTTTTAAGGCTGGATAGGATTTCATTGTCTGTATCTGCCATCAAATGTTTGGATTTTATTTCCAAAGAGGACCATAATTAGCACAGGAAGGGTCCAAGGAGGCATGAGTGGAAGGTGTCAGGCTGAGCTCCTGGCGTTGTCAACCCCTCCCTGCTCCATGGCCGCGTGGTCCACGGCAATGCATAAAAGGTGAGCCTGCGGCCCTCTCTCCAGCTCAGTGCAGGGCTGAGCACCTGGGCACCTTTATGCTGTATTCTCAGACATCTATTGCAGACATAAATAACATCAACAAATAATCAGATCCTATCTCACTGGGCTGGGCCTGAAAAGAGACCAATATATAAAGATGACTGTGGAATTCATTTCCTATCTGCTCTCAGACTTATCCTCTGAGTATGAGTCTGCTCTTTGTGCCAAAGAAGAAAGGATCAAGGAAATACAGCATTCTACACATGACAATATAAATAACAACAACTGAATATCCTCTTCTTCCCATTTGCCCCAAACCATATCAATTTATAGTGGATTGATTGAAACCTAGCCATGAATTTGCACAGTCCCCTCACTCTGAACACCTCACTCACTGGTAATAGTGTTGTACTGTCAGGAGTTCATAGAAGAGAACATTGATTGTATTAGAGTAAGCAAAGGCAACTTCCCTAAGGATAAATCCTGAAATCTCACTGGCTTCACTCAACCTAGGATTCTGTCTTGCTCTTGTAGGTCACACGGCTTTCCTGCCTGGCCCTCCTCCAAAAGTCATTCAGGGTCTCCTTCCTTCTTGGTATTTCACCATCTTGGAGTTCCTTCCTTCTAATCATGTGAGTAGAAAAGAAACAGAAGACAGAGAAGGCGCCGGATCTACACAGCCACAAACTGGAAATGGCATGGCACTCCTGCTCACCTTCCACGCGGTACCATCAAGAGGCGTGAGGGAGAACCTGGGAAAGGCATCGTTCCTGCACCTCCACAGGAGAAGAAAATGGTCTGATTACCACATAGCACTGACTCTGCTACAATAACATCACTGCTCTCTTGAGCTCAGTGGTCCTTTTTGAGACCAGTAAAGTCCTCAGTTAATTTTTGGAAGAGTTGACAGGAAAGAGCTGTCCAGAAAATTTTGTCCTCAGGTTTCCTAGTAGTAATAGCCATCATTTACTAAATGTTTACTGCATATTACATATCAATCTGTATATTTTAATGCATTAATTCATTTAATCCACCTAAGTACTTTATAATATGATTATTCTTATTTTACAGATAACAAAAATATTTTTGGTCCCCTGTATTAGTTTGCTAGGGCTGCCACACACACACACACACACACAGTACCACAGGTTGGGTGGCTTAAACAACAGATATTTTCTCACAGTTCTGGAGGCGAGAAGTCTGAGATCAAGGTATCCGCAGGCAGGTGCGATGGTTCATGTCTGTAATCCCAGTACTTTGGGAGGCTGAGGCAGGAGCATCACTTGAGGCCAGGAGTTTGAGACCAGCTCGGGCAACATAGTGAGACCCCTATCTTGAAAATAAAAACAAATAAATTAGCCAAGTGTGGAGGCTGAGGTGGGAGGATCACTTGAGTCCAGGAGTTCAAGGCTGCAGCCAGGTATGATGGCAGCACCTGTCTCAAAAAAGAAACAAAAAAAAGGCATCCGTGATGTTGGTTTCCTCTAAGGCCCTTTTCCTTGGCTAGTGGATGGCCACCTTCTTCTTTTTTTTTTTTTTTTTTTGTTTTTTTGAGACAGAGTTGCCCTCTGTCACCCAGGCTGGAGTGCAATGGCGTAATCTCGGCTCACCACAACCTCTGCCTCCCAGGTTCAAGCGATCCTCCTGCCTCAGCCCCCTGAGTAGCTGGGATTACAGGCATGTGCCACTGCGCCTGGCTAATTTTTGTATTTTTAGTAGAGGCAGGGTTTCCCCACATTGGCTAAGCTGGTCTTGAACTTCTGACCTCAAATGATCCACCCAACTTGGCCTCCCAAAGTGCTGGGATTACAGGCGTCAGCCACTGCACCCGGCCCACCTTCTCCTTTTGTCTTTACATAGTCTTTCCTCTGTGTGTGTGTGCACATTTGTGTTTAAATTTCCTCTTCTTAAAAGGACACCAGCCATATTAGATTAGGGCTGCCCCAAAGGCCTCATTTTAACTTAGCTAAATAAACTCTTTAAAGAATTTATCTCCAAATATGGCTACACTCTGAAGTACCGGGGGTTGGGACTTCCACATAGAAATTTGTGTGTTGGGGGGACACCATTCAGCCCAAACATCCCCTACTTTGTCTTATGTGAATGTATTCTATAAAACCATGCACAAAGATTTAACCACAAGTTTTTTATTGCATATTAGTTTCTAATAATCAAAATATTAGTTAGGAATGGGTTGAGCAGCAATTAACAGAAACCCCAACTCAGAGTGGCATAACACATAGTTCTGGTGTAGGTGGTTATTGATGTTGGTCCAGTGGCTCTGTGAAAATCTCTCCCTGTTGGCTCTTGCCTGTCACCTCATGATCACATAGTGGCTACCATAGCTCCAGACACCATGTCTACCTTTAAACAGGAAAAGGGGAAAAGAAAGAATGATGGCATCTTCTGTCTCTTTATCAAGAAAGAAAAACTTCCCCAGAAATCACAGAAAACTTTATCTGATGTCTCATGGGTTAGAATTGGGTCTCTTATCCAACTATAGCTGAATAACTGGGAAGTAGTGAGTTTCAGGGTGTATAAAGCTCTGGGATGTGGGGTGGGAGAAAAGGAAAATCTGTATAGGGAATCACTGAGGCTCCCTTTTAAAGATGAACATTACTAAAACATTCTAGATAAATTGGGATGGTTCCAATTCACTGGGGAAGAAGTCAAGACAGGTGATGTGAGCTCAGCAAATGGATCCAGTAGCTCCACAGGGCATGGCTCAGCCAGGGCTCCCTGCTAGACTTGGCACCCTCTTTTAGAAGCAGTGGCTAAGTTATGAGTATAGGCTTAAAAACAAAACACTAGTAGCTTTGGAAGCCTGATTGCAGGTGTCACCGTGACTTGTGTGGGAAGTTTCTGCGCTAGGATCCACACCAATTTTCTTTTCTTTTTTTTTTTTTTTTTTTGAGACAGAGTCTCGCTCTGTCGCCCAGGCTGGAGTGCAGTGTGGTGATCTCAGCTCACTGCAGCCTCCTCCTCCCAGGTTCAAATGATTGTCCTGCCTCAGCCTCCCAAGTAGCTGGGACTACAGGCGCCCGCCACCACGCCTGACTAATTTTTTGTATTTTTAGTAGAGATGGGGTTTCACCGTGTTAGCCAGGCTGGTCTCAAACTCCTGACCTTGTAATCCACCCACCTTGGCCTCCCAGAGTGCTGGGATTACAGGTGTGAGCCACCGCGCCTGGCAGATCCACACCAATTTTCTACAACGACACTACAGCTAGTCAGAGGGCAGAACAGCAGGTCAGCCAGGCCCCGGAGGGCTGCTTAGGCTCCCCAGCATCCTCTGTGTCTTGTGTTTGGAGTAAGAACCCACCTTTCTGGAGCCCTGGGATTATCATGCAATTGAGGGGAAAGGAGACCCCAACTGCGATGAGCCGAGTCTCAAACGGTTAACCAAAAAATACAAAATGAGTCTGTAATTGTGCCCCATGTAGATTGTAAGTAAACATCCCAAGTAGCTTATATTTTCTAAAATGTCTACAATAAACGTATTTTAATTTTGTAATAGGAAACAAAACATATTAAAGTGGTTTTTAAAAGAGTATAGTTATTACTGATCAAAATGGGAACAAGCCCAATTTTTAAATTATTTCAAGTTACGCTTTTCTTTTTTCTTTAATTTTTATTTTAGGTTTGGGGGTACATGTGAAGGTTTGTTACACAGGGAAACACATGTCACGGGGGTTTATTGTACAGATTATTTCATCACCCAGGTATTAAGCCCAGTACCCAGTAGTGGTCTTTTCTTCTCCTCTCCCTCTTCCCACCCTCCCCCTTCAAGTAGACCCCAGTGTCTGTTGTTTCCTTCTGTGTGTTCATAAGTCCTGATCATTTAGCTCCCACTTATAAGTGAGAACATGTGGTATTTCATATTCTGTTGCTGCGTTAGTTTGCTAAGTATGATAGCCTCCAGCTCCTTCCAAGCTCCCACAAAAGACATGGTCTCATTCTTTTTTATGGCTGCATAATATTCCATGGTGTATATGTACCATATTTTCTTTATCCAATCTGTCATTGGTGGGCATTTAGGTTGATTCCATGTCTTTGCCATTGTGAATAGTGCTGCAGTGAACATTTGCATGTGTTTTATGGAAGAGTGATTTCTATTCCTCTGGGTGTATACCCAGGAATGGGATTGCTGGGTGGAATGGTAGTTCTGCTTTTAGCTCTTTGAGGAATCGCCATACTGCTTTCCACAATGATTGAACTAATTTACACTCCCACCAACAGTGTGTAAGTGTTCCCTTTTCTCCGCAACATCGTTAGCATCTGTTATTTTTTGACTTTTTAATCATAGCCATCCTGACTGGTGTGAGATGGTATCTAATTGTGGTTTTGATTTGCATTTCTCTAATGGCCAGTGATGCTGAGCTTTCTTTCATATGCTTGTGGGCTGCATGTATGTCTTCTTTTGAGAAGTGTCTGTTCATATCCTTTGCCCACTTTTTAATGGGGTTGTTTTTTCTTTTGTAAATTTAAGTTCCTTATAGATGCTTATTTAGACCTTTGTTAGATGCATAGTTTGAAGTTATGCTTTTCATAATAGCGAAAATATCTGTAAGCAATTCAAATGCCCAGCCATTCATTTGAAAGAATATAAAGCCATTAAAATAATATGTAGACCAGGTGTGGTGGCCTACTCTTCTAATCCCAGCATTTTGGGAGAGGCCAAGGCAGGAAGATCCCTTGAGCTCAGGAGTTTGAGACCAGCCTGGCCAACATGAAGAAACCCTATCTCACAAAAATACAAAAAATTAGCAGAGCATGGTGGCACACACCTGTGATCCCAGCTACTTGGGAGGGAGGCTGAGACAGGAGGATCACCTAAGCCTGGGAGGTGGAGGTTGCAGTGAGCTGAGATCGCACCACTGCACTCCAGGCTGCGTGACACTAAGACTCCGTCTCCAAAACAAATTAAAATAAATAAAATAAAATAATACATATATGGACTCTGTCAATATGTGGAAAAGTATGTATGAATAAAAAGAACAAAGACACATATTCGTTGATTACAGCTGGGTAAAATTATGTTTATACAATGATAAGAATGAAAACAGTAGAGTTAGGTAAATCGTTCAAGTTTTCATTTAAAAGAATTATTTGTGTTTAGGGGAGGTGTGAAGTGTAAATCTCTACAGAAAAAAAAGTTTTAAAATAGCAAATCTAAGGGACGTGGCCTCTGTTAGGAACCGCATGGCCATGCTTTCAAACCTCCTTCAGGGCTGTCCTGGGCAACAGAGGAACGCTTTTGATCTGCTGAATTGGCAAATTTCAAGTATACAATGCATTATTATTAGCTACAGTCACCAGCTGAAATGTTCTCAGCACACACACACACACACACACAAGGTAACTATGGGAGGTGATGGATATGTTAATTAGGTTGATTGTGTGTATATTCACAAAGTGTGTATATATATATATCAAAAGATCACGTTGTGTACACTAAATATATATGATTTGTATTTGTTAATCATACCTCAGTAAAGCTGGAAACATTTTTTTCAATTAAAATTACCTCGAGTTAGGGAGGATTCCCTCTTTTTCTATTGATTGGAATAGTTTCAGAAGGAATGGTACCAGCTCCTCCTTGTACCTCTGGTAGAATTCGGCTGTGAATCCATCTGGTCCTGGACTTTTTTTCGCTGGTAAGCTATTGATTATTGCCACAATTTCAGAGCCTGTTATTGGTCTATTCAGAGATTCAACTTCTCCCTGGTTTAGTCTTGGGAGGATGTATGTGTCAAGGAATTTATCCATTTCTTCTAGATTTTCTAGTTTATTTGCGTAGAGGTGTTTGTAGTATTCTCTGATGGTAGTTTGTATTTCTGTGGGATCGGTGGTGATATCCCCTTTATGAGGCCAGCATCATCCTGATACCAAAGCCTGGCAGAGACACAACCAAAAAAGAGAATTTTAGACCAATGTCCTTGATGAACATTGATGCAAAAATCCTCAATAAAATACTGGCAAACCGAATCCAGCAGCACATCAAAAAGCTTATCCACCATGATCAAGTGGGCTTCATCCCTGGGATGCAAAGCTGGTTCAACATATGCAAATCAATAAATGTAATCCAGTATATAAACAGAACCAAAGACAAAAACCACATGATTATCTCAATAGATGCAGAAAAGGCCTTTGACAAAATTCAACAACCCTTCATGCTAAAAACTCTCAATAAATTAGGTATTGATGGGACGTATCTCAAAATAATAAGAGCTATCTATGACAAACCCACAGCCAATGTCATACTGAATGGGCAAAAACTGGAACCATTCCCTTTGAAAACGGGCACAAGACAGGGATGCCCTCCCTCACCACTCCTATTCAACATAGTGTTGGAAGTTCTGGCCAGGGAAATCATGCAGGAGAAAGAAATAAAGGGTATTCAATTAGGAAAAGAGGAAGTTAAATTGTCCCTGTTTGCAGATGACATGATTGTATATCTAGAAAACCCCATTGTCTCAGCCCAAAATCTCCTTAAGCTGATTAGCAACCTCAGCAAAGTCTCAGGATACAAAATCAATGTACAAAAATCACAAGCATTCTTATACACCAATAACAGACAGAGAGCCAAATCATGAGTGAACTCCCATTCACAATTGCTTCAAAGAGAATAAAATACCTAGGAATCCAACTTACAAGGGATGTGAAGGACCTCTTCAAGGAGAACTACAAACCACTGCTCAATGAAATAAAAGAGGTTACAAATAAATGGAAGAACATTCCATGCTCATGGATAGGAAGAATCAATATCGTGAAAATGGCCATACTGCCCAAGGTAATTTATAGATTCAATGCCATCCCCATCAAGCTACCAAAACTACAGAATTGGAAAAAGCTACTTTAAAGTTCATATGGAACCAAAAAAGAGCCCACATCACCAAGTCAATCCTAAGCCAAAAGAACAAAGCTGGAGGCATCATGCTACCTGACTTCAAACTATACTACAAGCCTACAGTAACCAAAACAGCATGGTACTGGTACCAAAACAGAGATATAGATCAATGGAACAGAACAGAGCCCTCAGAAATAGTGCCACATATCTACAACCATCTGATCTTTGACAAACCTGACAAAAACAAGCAATGGGGAAAGGATTCCCTATTTAATAAATGGTGCTGGGAAAACTGGCTAGCCATAGCTGAAACTGGATCCCTTCCTTACACCTTATACAAAAATTAATTCAAGATGGATTAAAGACTTACATGTTAGACCTAAAACCATAAAAACCCTAGAAGAAAACCTATGCAATACCATTCAGGACATAGGCATGGGCAAGGACTTCATGTCTAAAACACCAAAAGCAATGGCAACAAAAGCCAAAATTGACAAATGGGATCTAATTAAACTAAAGAGCTTCTGCACAGCAAAAGAAACTACCATCAGAGTGAACAGGCAACCTACAGAATGGGAGAAAATTTTCACAACCTACTCATCTGACAAAGGGCTAATATCCAGAATCTACAATGAACTCAAACAAATTTACAAAAAAAAAAAACCAACCCCATCAAAAAGTGGGCAAATGATATGAACAGACACTTCTCAAAAGAAGACATTTATGCAGCCAAAAAACACATGAAGAAATGCTCATCATCACTGGCCATCAGAGAAATGCAAATCAAAACCACAATGAGATACCATCTCACACCAGTTAGAATGGCGATCATTAAAAAGTCAGGAAACAACAGGTGCTGGAGAGGATGTGGAGAAATAGGAACACTTTTACACTGTTGGTGGGACTGTAAACTAATTCAACCATTGTGGAAGTCAGTGTGGCGATTCCTCAGGGATCTAGAACTAGAAATACCATTTGACCCAGCCATCCCATTACTGGGTATATACCCAAAGGATTATAAGTCATGCTACTATAAAGACACATGCACGTATGTTTACTGTGGCACTATTCACAATAGCAAAGACTTGGAACCAATCCAAATGTCCAACAATGATAGACTGGATTAAGAAAATGTGGCACATATACACCATGGAATACTATGCAGCCATAAAAAATGATGAGTTGCTGTCCTTTGTAGGGACATGGATGAAACTGGAAACCATCATTCTCAGCAAACTATCGCAAGGACAAAAAACCAAACACCGCATGTTCTCACTCATAGGTGGGAATTGAACAATGAGAACACATGGACACAGGAAGGGGAACATCAGACTCTGGGGACTGTTGTGGGGTGGGGGGAGCGGGGAGGGACAGCATTAGGAGATATACCTAATGCTAAATGACAACTTAATGAGTGCAGCACACCAACATGGCACATGTATACATATGTAACAAACCTGCACATTGTGCACATGTACCCTAAAACTTAAAGTATAATAATAATAAAAAAATTACCACAAAAAGTAAAAATGAGAATTATTATAAATATTTAGTAAATGTCAAGTGCTTTATTAATGGATAGCAAAATATATTTATAGTGCAAAAAACAACAAGAAAGAACATAAGAAGTGAGTTCATGCTCTCAGCCCTCCCCCAGCTCCACCCTCCCCAAGGTGCCAGTGTTCCCGGCCTCTTTCTGTCTCTAACCTTCCACAGACTGAGTTCCCTAGGCCCTTCTCTTCGCCTCGCCCTCTGCTCCTGGGAGACAGCCAACATGGATGGAGTCACGTCTGCTTATATGTCCAGCCAGGACTCACTAGAATGTTCTTATCCTTCTCAGGAAATAGGTTTTTTTTCTTGTGCAATATTATTTTCTACTGCCCCCATCCCCAATTTGAAAAGTACCAGGTGCTCATTATAAAAAGCTTCCAGTTTAAAAAATTTTGTAATCTTATTTTAATCTTTTTTAGTGTTACATAAGAGCTGTACATATCTTCAGGGCATATGTGATATTTTGATATATTGCTATATTGTGTAAAGGTCAAGTCAGGGAATTGGGGTATCCCTGACCTTAAATATTTATCTTTCCTTTATGCTGGGAACATTTGAATCATTCTCTTCTAGCTATTTTGAGTTGTGCAGTAGATTATTGTCAAATATGGCCACTCTACTGATCTATCGAACACTACGTCTCATTTCTTCTATCTGACTGCATATTTGTACCCATTGATCAATGAGAGTTTATACATTTTCTGTATTATATTGGGGACCAGTCTGTTGTGTTCTGGGGCCTGCCCCATTCACAGCTGTCCCGAGGGGGTTCCTTACCCACAGTCTACTGAGCTGTGTGTCTGGTGACTCTGCCCCTGCCCTTGCTCACTGGATTGACCAAGGTGGTCCCACAGTCATCCGTGCTTTGTGGTGGGATGCAAGAGGCAGCAACAGGACTGCCCTCCCTCACTTCTGCAAAACACTCGTGGCTGCTCCCTTCTGCGTGCCAGGATTCCCAAAAGCCTCATGGACACTCCTTTAAAGTACTGCCTTCAAAGAAGGCCTTGTAAAAATACACGCGTGATTTTAAAATGTTCACGCACTTGGATCCCATGATTCTACTTCTGGAAATGTATCCAAAGGATATATTCATAGATATTCAAATAGAGACCCGTAAAAGGGACCTTCTGTGTGATACTATTACTTTTCTTGGGTCAGATGTCTTCTATCTCTATTTCTTCTTTCATGGCAAACTGTGGGTGAGAAGCCGGTCCGCATGGCTGTGAATGGAGCAGGTCCTGGAACTCAACAGATTGGTCCCCAGAATAATTCAGAAAATGTATACACTCTTGTTGATTAATGGGTACAATACACAGTGAGATAGAAGGATTCAGAAGTAGCTTGGGTGCCAGCATCCTGTCAGCCCCAGGGCAGAGTGCCCGTCTCAAAGGCAGCAACCCAGGCTGGCGTGGCCTGCAGCGTGGACTCCGGCAAGGCCCTGCCCTGAGTGCGCTGCGCTCAGGCCCTCTTGTCGGGAGCTAAGCGGTGAGACACGCAGGAGTGTCTCGCAGGACTGAGGGGTGCAGGAGAGCATTCGCCTACGACCCATAGAGAGAAGGAATGAAGCAGAAGCCACGGAAGAGCAAAAAGGGAAGGGGAGGGTTTAGCTGGTGGGAGCTAAGAGAGAGAGAAAGAGAGACAGAGAGAGAGGCAACATTAGACTCCCAGCTTCATGAGGGAAGGGGCCAAGTGTGCCTTGTTCACGTCCACGTGCCGGGAGATAAGCAGTGCCTGGCAGATGGAAGTCACTCCTTCAGAGTTTGTGGACTGACAGACAGACGGAAGAGAGCGCACAGAGCAGGCAGGGTGTCTGGAAGCCCCCGGGGCCTGCAGATCTCTGAGGGGCTGCTGTTGCCATCAACACCTGGCCGCTTCCAGCCTCCGCTGCAGACAAGATTCCTTCCTGCCTTCCTTGTTGTCCCGCAGCCCCTTACGGTCAACCTCATCATGTACGAGACCTGGGCGGTTTTCTGGTTCCTGAAAGCTCAGAGATCCCAACCGAGAAACGGTCAAGAAAGAACAAAGTAAAAACCCTCCATGAGCCAGAGATGAGCGTTGTTTCCTCCTGAAAGCGTATTATTCTGCGTTCTGCTTTTTAACACTAAACAAGTGAAATATTTCCGTGCCACAGGTAGCCTTTCAAAATGCAATGTCAGTGGTTACATTTGGTTGCTCCATTCTTTGGGGTATCAGATGTTAGATGTTAGACATTCTGGTTTTTCTTGGAAGCTCGCTCTGTAAATAAATGATTCGACTTCTGGAATCATTCCTGCGCAGACCGACATTCATTTGCAGGTCTGCGCCCTGTGGTCCACACAGACCTGCACATGAACGTTTTAGCTGCTTTATTCCTGATTGCCAGACACCAGAAACAACCCAAATGCCCACTGATAGGAAAATGGGTCAACAGACTATAGTACAACACAATGGAATAAGACTCACCGATAAAAGGAGCAAACAACCCAGGAATGCAATACCACGGATGCATCAAAAAACATTTGCTAAATGACAGAAGCCAGGTGCAGATGGCCACATCTGTAATTCCATTTGTGTGATGTTCACAAAAGGCAAAACTACAAGCTGCAAAGCAGATCAGCGCTGCCAGGGGCTAGCGATTGCAAAAGGGGATTGACCACAAAGGGTAGCATGGGTGAACTTTTTGGAATGATGGGAAGCTGTTTTATTATGGGAGTGGGTACGTGACTGTGTACGTTTGGCAAAACTCCTCCAGCTGTCTACCTTATAAGGATCAATTTTATTGTATGTAAAGTATACCCTACCTAAATCTGACCCGAGAAAAATAATAATGTAATGTAGAATATCCCTTTTACGGATCTCTATTTGAATATCTATGAGTATAATCTTTGGATACATTTCCAGAAGTAGAATCATGGGATCCAAGTGCATGAACATTTATAATCACGCGTGTATTTTTACAAGGTCTTCTTTGGAGGCAGTGCTTTAAAGGAGTGACCATGAGGCTTTCAGGAGTCCTGGCACATGGAAGGGAGCAACCACGAGTGTTATGCAGAAGTGAGGGAGGGCAGTACTGCTGCTGCCTCTTACATCCCACCACAAAACACAGGTGACTGTGGGACCTCTCTGCTTCCTGACCTCTGAAGTGTCAGGAATATCCTGCCCCACTGACTCCCATCACTCCACCCCGAAGGCCAGAGCTCAGCACTGCCCAGCGTGGTACAATTGAACTTCCCGCCATGGCGGGAACTGTTCTGCATCTGCGCTGTCCCATACACCAGCCACAAGTCGCTACTGAGTACTGGAAATGTAGTTAGTACAAACGAGAACCTGAATTTATTTTTTTAAGTTTTGTCAATTAAAAATTAAATTTAAAGCCAAGCACAGTGGCTTATGCCTGTAATCCCAGCACTTTGGGAAGCTGAGGCAGGGGGATCACTTGAGGTCAGGAGTTCGAGACCAGCCTGGCCAACATGGTGAAACCCCATCTCTGATAAAAATACAAAAAATTAGCCGGGCGTGATGGCATACACCTGTAATCCCAGGTACTCAGGAGGTTAAGACAGGAGAATCGCTTGAACCTGGGAGGCAGAGGTTGCAGTGAGCCGAGATTGCGCCACTGCACTCCAGCCTGGGTGCCAGAGTAAGACTCTTTCTCTAAATAAATAAATAAATTTAAATAGCCACATGAGACAGGGCGCAGCTGTTCATAGCCTGTAATCCCAGCATTTTAAAAGGCTAAGGCAAGAGGATTGCTTGAGGCCAAGAATGTGAGACCAACCTGGGCAACATAACAAGATCCCCATCTCTAAAAAATACTTTAAAAATTAGCTGAGTGTGGTGGTGCATGCCTGTAGTCCCAGTTACTTAGGAGGCTGAGGCAGGAGGATCACTTGAGCATGGGATGTTGAGATAACAGTGAGCTATGATCATACCACTGCACTCCAGCCTGGGCAACAGAGCGAGACCCTGCCTCTAAAAATTGAATAAATAAATAAATAAATAGCCAGATGAGGCTAGTGGCTACCATATTGGACAGTGCAAGTCTACAACTCTAGACTTGCAGGAGAAATGGAAGGACCAATAAGTAGCTTGGCAGCCAGCATCCAGTGAGCCAGCTGCAGGGCCCACTCTGACTCTCTCTAACCTTGCTGTGAACACTGGGCCTTCTGCCTCATATCCCAGTACCGGGAAACAGAGTACTGTTTTGCTCCTCATGCTGGAGTATCTGTCTCAGTTCTCCGTCCCTGCTCTGGAGCTCCCGCCCTGCTCCCTACACCCTCCCCCGGAACGGGAATCCTGACCTTAGACCCCTTTGCAGCTTTGATGCCAGTGCTCCAGGTAACACCTGCATGCACCTGGCATCCGCCTCTGGCCCTCTTGGGCTGTCTGCCTCCTGCCTGTATGGGTTTCCACATTCTTTGCTGCCAGGACTTGCCTCTGTAGGAGCGTGGATGGTTCAGTCAGCATTGGACGCGGGATCTTTATGGCAGGCAAAAGAAGCTGGACCTCAACTCTTGTCACTGTCACTTATTACACTTGCAAAGAGATGTGAGGATCTGGTGGCAGCTCAGACTTCAAATAGCTCACAAAGCCTTTAAAAGCTCTGAGTGATCTGACTGCCTTCACCTGTCTGAAGAGCTTCAGCTACTCCCCAGCCTCCAAAAATCCCCAAATCTCTTGCCAAGCTGGACTGAGCTCCACTGCTCCATTTCTCGCAACCTGGACATCCCTACTAAATTTTCCACATGCACCTCCAGCCCACAAGCCTCAACATGGAACTCTCAGTTCCCTCAGAAGCACCCTTGCAATCTCCCAAACTGGCGAGCTGAGAGTCATCCCTCCTCCCTGTCCTCCTCCATCCCCAACCATAGACACTGGGTCAGAAATACGACTTGGGCGTCCTGCCTGACTGTCTCTGAGGCTTCCACCTACTCCCTGGGCTCACTGCAGCCCTCCACCAACAGGCTTCCTTGCCTCCAGCCTCCACCTCTCCTGCCCTCCACTCTGCCCCAGGGTCGTCTTCCTAAGACCAATCTGTTTAAGGTCATCAAACGATCCATTCAAACCCTGCAGCCCTCAGTGTCTGACCTGCAGACTAACTGTGCAGCTCTTCTCCCACCAGCCTCCCAGCTGCCAGCCCTCCAGCCACTCTCCAAGGTGTGCCTGCAGCACCCTTCACACTCTGTGCCCGGTGCTAGCGTGCCTCCCTTTATCCACCTGGCAAGCTCACTCATCCTTTGAGGCCCTCCAGGAAAGTTTCCCCAGCACAGCCACATCTGTTTCCCCCAGCAGCCACACCTCTTAAAGCCTTTGCACAATTTTTCATTTCTCCATGAGCGTGAGTGCCTCCCACTAGACCCTGAGTTCCTAAAGGGCAGGAATCCAGACAACAGACTGATGATTAAGTGTGGGCTAGTAGTGGGGGTGCCCAGAGCTGTGGCTCCCATGGGACCCTAGAAACTAGACATTAAGTAATAAAAATGGCTTTGGATCGTTACAATAGGAGCCTACCCCAAAAGACGCCTAGCATCCTGTTTCTCCCCATCATCTGCAAAGAACCGCCTCCATGGATCTCACTCAGCAGTGGTCTCAAGCATAGGTCTGGGGCGGCTCCCGGGAGATGTGTGCCCGGTCACCCTCCCTGCCAAGACCGTCCTGCAGTTTAATCAGGCTCTGCATCTATTCTAGGCCACGCTCATTTCCTGTGGTGGAAATTGGTTTCTGACAGTGTTCCTTTCACATTTAATCTCTGCATGCTAATTACAGCCAGTCCTCTTAGCTCAAGGATGGCTCTTCCTGGGTATCAGATGAGTGGCTCTGCCAGCACACAAGCCCCGCCCCTTCAGGAAGCCCCGCCCCTCCACGGCCCACCGGGCAGGAAGCTTCCCACGGTGGCGGACTCTTCCCCGCACCTGCACTCCAGGAAGGATGTGCAGGGGCGCAGCACTCCAGATGGGGTTTGCTAACCAAGGGGACACCTAGTGATGAAAGGGAAGAAAAGCAACCGTGACAGGCCCAGAATGTTCTTTTGAGTCTTTCCTTTTTATTTTTCAGGGTTTGTAAAATGTATTGTTTAGGATGAAGCACTACACACGTGATGAAACACCACGTGTTTTCGATCTGGTGTTTCTAGGGAAATTGGCTTTGATCGCCGTTTCAACTGCATTGGATCTATGAGGGTGTATTTAAAAACAAAACAAAAAAGCTTCTTTTCAGAGTTCTCCATCATCATCCTCGAAACGTAATTTTAGACATCTTATAATTTGCAGGGCACGGTTAGTACTTGGCAAAATAGAGGCAACAAGAAGTTGGGGAAGGAATCTCAGCTCCTGTTCAGGAACTGCAGTTTCGTTCCGGCCCCATGGCGTGTCTCTGTGGCTTTGGGAAAGTCAGCGACCTCTCTGAGCCTCAGTTTCCTTAGCTGTCACATGAGGCTATGGAACTACAGGATCTAACATTGTATAAATGGGCGATAAATAGTCTTGCAATTGATTATTATATAGACGTCTTGGGGGCTGTTAGAAATGAGAGGGGCTGGAGGTGGAAGAAAAACAGAATTTGTCCTTGGTAACCTTTCTGGTGCATGAACACTAGTCATGTGGGGATCAGGGAATGGACACCCATTTCCATTTTGCAAGGCTACCTATGAATTATGCATGTCGTACACACAGGCAAAAGGGATGGATAATTACCAGTTTGACCTCTGAGAAGAGAGACACTGGGTGAAAGGAGTGTTGTTTGCTAGAGAGGGTAGAACAGGGGCTTTTCAGATCTGTTTAATAAAGGGAATTTACTAATCATCTAGTCTACACCCACCCACCTAACAGACCAATAAACCAACACTCAGAGTGATTTAAGTGATTGGATCAAGAGCACACCATTGGTGGTAAAGTCAGAGGAGTCCACTGCTAGGAAAAGCCATTCTAAATAACAAGAAACCCATGGCTTTTACAACCAACTCATGCGATGGTAGAGAGTCCGGTTTCCACATTAATGTTGACAAAAGTCATGTAAAGCAACGTAAAAATGTGACAAATGTTACCAACCATTGTCTGTGCATGCTTCAGTCATGCGCAGAGCCTTGGATATCCTTGAGAGAGCAGAAGAGATACATGGTACCTGGGTTCCCAGGGAGAGGGAGAGGCAATTCTTGGGACGCCATTTGTTTCTTGGACACAGAGTCTAACCAAGGACCGAGGCCCCTGTCCTCTAGAATTTTGGACTAAGTCACAAAACATTTTATTTTAAAATTTCTAATATTTGTATCCAACAAATAGAACGCCTATACCACTGAACTTTTCTCCCCAAGTTTTTGCATACTGAAAGAGGTCAACATTACCAGCCTCATCTCTTCACTCTCCTCCTCCCTCATCTTCCACGGCCTCCTTGCCCCTCCCTGAAGATGGCAGCCACAGCATCTCCGCACCTCAGTACCTACGCGCAGGCTGCTCCTCTGCTCAGAATACTCCAGAATCTACCCCATCCACTTCTCGGTCATCTTCAAGTTTCTGCTCAAATATCATCTTCACTGGAGGCCTTCCCTGACCCTCCTATCTAGGATACAACCCCACTCCTGGTTCCTTTTCCTTTGCATTATTTTTTTGCTTGACACTCATCACCTTCTAATATTTTCATTTTTTGTGTGTCTTCCCTCAAGTGTGTAACCTTCATGAAGATCAGGGGTTGGCTCTGTTTTGTTCCCTGTGATGCACACAGGTCCCAGCATGGTGTCTGCCAGATAGCGCTGGATGAATATTTTTCGGAGTGCACACAAGCTTTTCTTCACTTTCTGGTTTTTGTTTCTGCTTGCCTCTGCCTTCTAATCTCTTTCCCAGACTTGCTCAAGTCTCAGCCCCTAACTAGAAGTGGATTCATTAACTTCACAGCTAAAAGAAAGTTGTTTCCAGCGTCCTCACTTGAGAAAACCAGAAAGGCTAACGGCACAGACCCAGGACTTGAACTTGGATGTTATGTTGCCTCCCAGCCATGGCTGTCCCCACAGCCCTGGATTCCTCCAGCCTGGTGTGCACCTTCCTTCTTCCCCCAGGTCTGGCCCTCTCCACCTGTATGTGCCACGCCTTCTTACACCTCATCTGAGCAACGCTGAATCCTGATTCTGCCACAGCTTAAGCATGTGGCCTTGGACAAGTGACTTAACTTCTCTCTTCCTTGGGCTTCTGTCTTCTCAAGGGAAGAGTAACATTTACCTTAGAAGATGTTCACAAGGCTCAGTTAAAATGAAGGAAGCACAGCCCTTTCCTGGCCAAGGCTCAGTGCCTGGCCATTCCTTTTCCTTTCCCTGGCTTGTGGGGAGATGGTCATTTGTTCAACAGAAATATTAAGTTTCTCAAGGTCTCTCTGTTGTCCCCATCCCCAGGCCTAAGCTCCTAGAAGACAATGAAGAAATCCTTGGGGAATGAAAATGAGTTTTAAAGGGAGGATGGCAGGCGGGAGGGCCTCTATAATGTGGGTGTCTCGCTATCAGGGCTGGCTCATGGATTCTAGCTTGCAGGCCTGGCACCCCTTAAGATTAATGATGAAGATGAACAAGGCCTCCAAGAGGCCAGGTAAGGGAACATGGGACATTTTCCGCCTTTCTCAGGGGACAGCTTGTTGGCAAAACATCTCAATTTCAAAAGTCACCCTTGAGGTAATGGAGCAGGAATCCTAATTTCCTTAAAGACTACCATGATGAGCATTTCTCAAAGTCTGCTCTTCAGTATTTAAAAAGAAAAAAACAAGCGAGGGTGTTCTGTGATTTTTAAATGGTTTACAAAATACCAGGCTAAAGAGTTACCCAACTGCATTTATGCAGGACTTCTCAGAGACTTTGCTAAGTTTAGGTGCATTACGACTCTCCAAGAGGGATGGAGGTATATACACGCTGAAACAGTTTCCCAGTGTATTTGATCAAGATACCTTTTCTTTCCAAGGAGCAGCTGTTATGCTATACACCACATTCTGGGGAAATCCACCCCTAAACAAACTCAGATTGGGGCATAAAAGCTGAGCCTGGAGAAATGAAGTGGCTTAGCCAAGGTTAAACAATGAATGGCAGAACCAGGACTACAATCCACTGCCTGGTGTGATTCCCAGTGCTCTCCCTTCTACACGGCACTGAGGTTGGTGAAGGCCGTCGAATCAGACAAGCTCTAGTGACAGAGTCTGGGGTTTTCACTGGAGAAAATAAACTGGAGAAAATAAATGTAACCAGCGAGAAGGCTTACTAGTGATAAGAAAGTGTGCATGTGACTGTGTGTGCATGTGTGAGTGTGCATGTGTGAGTGAGTGTGAGTGTGCGTGTGACTGTGTGTGCATGTGAGTGTGTGCGAGTGTGTGAGCGTGAGTGTGCATGTGAGTGTGTGATAGTGTGTGCGTGTGAGAGTGTGTGGTGTGCGTGTGTGTGCATTGGAGTGTGTGGTGTGTGTGAGTGTGTGAGTGTGCATGTGAGAGATGTGTGTGGTGTGGTGTGGTGATTGTGGTGGTGTGTGTGAGTGTGATGTGTGTGGATAGTGTGTGTTATGAGATGTGATGTGTGACATGTGGTGGTGGGATGATATTCAAAATGTGTGGAGATGTGTGGGTGATGTCATGTGTGTGATAGTGTGTGGGAATGTGTGGTGTGGTGTGGCACCTGATGGTGTGGTGTGTGTGGGTGTGATGTCTGGTGTGGTTGTGAGTGTGGGATTGTTTGGTGTGGGTTTTGTGTTTGGATGTGAGGTGATAGTGTGTATGTGATGTGATGTGTGTGGTGTGAGAGTAGATGTGTTCTTGGAGAGAGTGTGGAGTGTGCATGTGTGTGAGTGTGCCCATGAGTGTGTGCATGTGTGTGTATGCCCGTGTGAGTGTGCGTGCGTGTGTGTGTGTTTTGCAGGAGTAGCAGCAACAGCACTGAAAGACCTATTCCCACTCAAGATGGTTGTATGGTCCCTGCAAGCCCCAGTGAAGGAAGATCTCCCCCAGCCCTCCCCTGGCTTTACCTGTTTCCAGGAATGGTGGGTGATAAACTGAGCTTTCATCAATGGTGAGTGCACACCCTGGCCCAGTGTGGAAGGCTGCGTACAGCCCCTAAAGATATCCACGTCCTCATCCGCAGAACCTGTACATGTCACCGTATATGGCAAAAGAGACTTTGCAGATGTCATGAAATGGAGGGTTTTGAGATGCAGAGATGCTCCCGATTATCCAGGTGGGCCCAGTGTCATCACAAGAGTCCTTGTGGGGAGGCGGGGGAGATCTGATCACAGAACAGGAGTAGGGACTGTGATGATGGTAGCAGAGACTGCGGGGACAGTTTGAAGGCAGAGGAAGGAATGTGGGTGACTGCTAGAAGCTGAAAGGGCAAAGCGATTCTGCCCTGGAACCCTCAGAGGAGACCAGCCCTGCCAACACTTCTGCTTTAGCTCCATGAAACCGAGTTTGGACTTCTGAATCAATGTGTGTCATTTGAAGCCACCAAGTGTGTGTAATTTGCTACAGAAGCAATAGAAAATGAATACACGCAGTATGATGAGAACATCCCAGTCCACTCTGAGAAGGTTGTGCCGCCCAGATGAGTGCCGGTGACAGGGAGCCCGGGGTGGTGTGACAGGCTCATGTATGCAGTTGGGTCACCCCACATTCTGGGAACCACCCAGAGGTCTGCTCCGAGCATTGTCCTCGGTCACAGCTTCATATGGAGAGAGTGGGGCCACATCAGTCTCCCACTCAGAGATAAGGACATCTGTGTCTCCTGCAACGTCATCAATTTGTCCCTGTGGCAAGAAGCAGGGAGTGACTGATTTGTGACACCACGCCTTACCTGTGTGACTTTCAATGATTGCTTTCCTAGGCAGCATTGCAGCTGAGCCGTCGGGCAAATGAGAGCCAGGCACGTTGGAGCTGCCGGGGAACTGGATGTGCTTGCTTAGAAAACATTTCAACATTTCCAAGGGTATAGTTTCTCCCACATACTCTGGAAGGCTTGGAAACCACCTTAATGAGCATCGTTGGCCTGTCTGGCTGCCTCGGGTCTTTCGTTTGCTCAGGGCTGCATGGAGGCTACGCCCTCCTCTCCAGCACCTGCGTTGGGAAGTCACAGGAGACCGGAGCTGCGCAGGACGCACAGAGCCGAGTTCTGACCCAATCTGAATCAAATGTCACCCAATATCCTATCTTCAACAAACAAAAGAGCAACAAAGTCAGAGACACTATCTTCAGATGCCTTGGCCTGTAAGGAATTCATTCTGACTTGAGATGTGCTTTAACCCTTTCAGATGAAATCACTACCAGTGCCTCAGATTTGACAGTGAAGTATTAGGGGTTAGATTATGAAGTGTCAGGACAGGCTATGTGGAAGTGATAATGATGTCATAAATGACAAGTTGCATTTCTTTCTTTCAATGACATGGTTGCAACTTAATCAATTGCCTTTTTATTTCCCCCAATCCACAGATTGGTTAAACTATTCTATCGGATGAATATTTTGCCTATGTTTTATGCAGAAGAGGACTCACAGAATCTGAAATGTGAAACACAGGACACTGACGTTCAATGAGCAGCTACACAGAGGCTGGTGCAAAGCCATCACCTCTAAATTAGAACTAAATGACTAAATTATAACTAAACTATAAAATAGACTCAGGCTGTTGAAACCATTGAAAGCAGCACAAGGCATTGTTAAAGTTATCAACTGCTGTATTTATTTATTAAGTGGTTTTGGGTTTTGTTTTTCTTTTTGAGACAGGGTCTCACTCTGGCGCGATCTTGGCTCACAGCAACCTCTGCCTCCCAGGTTCAAGTGACTCGTCCACCTCAGCCTCCTGAGTAGCTGGCACCACAGGCACACATCACTACACCTGGCTAATTTTTGTATTTTTCCATAGAGACAGGTTTCACCATGTTGGCCAGGCTGGTATCCAACCCCTGACCTCAAGTGATCTTACCCGCCTCACCATCCCAAAGTGCTGGGGTTACAGGTGTAAGCCATCACACCTGGCCTAGTAAGTGTTTTTATAAATGATTAGATTTTAAGAAGTGCTCACATTTTGAACTCTAACAGAAAGCATTAGGGATAGACAGGCTTGGTGGCAGTTTGGAGAAAGATTCAATGTGAACAGATAAAACCTTTCGAGGTGGCGATGACCTAAGGTATTACCACAAAAGGCTGTAGGATGAGTGCCTCAAATGTAATATGCCTGTACCATAATGACAAAAATGTGAAGAATAAAAGATAGTAAAACAGTGTTTTAAAAGTTAAAATAGGGATAGAGTAAGAAACAAACTAGGAAGAGGCAGGAATGACTCTAACATGTACCACTATTTGGGCTACTAAGACTAGAAATCAACAGCGAAGGTTGATGGAATATTTGAGAAGCTGGAAAAAGAATCTTATGACCACCATCCGAAGAAAAGTTTGTCGAGCAAACATTGATATTTAACAGAAAAAGTTTTCATATGAAATCCTGAAACTGGGGTTTCTGATGGTAAAATATGCATTATTGTATTCTAAACATATTCATTCATAGAGGACTATATTACCCTCAACTGTTAGCCTTCGAGAAATCGAACCTTACTTAAATACTGCTAGATAACACCAACAAAACTGAAAACCAATTAACTCTTTCTAGAGCTCTGTTTGCTCTTAAAGCGATTCAACATGAATGATAAATTTAGTAAGTCAGCAAATGTGGTAAATTCAACGAATCTATCATCAGGCAAATTTTATTTCTGCAAAATTAAATCTTGGCAAATCGGTTTTTATTAAACTGACCTAACATCAACCAATATCCGCCACACCCTTTCACAAATGAAAGATACCTAATTATAGGGTAGCGTCGTTGGCAAAAGACAAATACTTTTATGTATGAATTGACTACAATTTATAAACAATTTGTCCCATTTCAGCGCGGAGCCATCCTGCATTAGTTTTTACTAATGCTTCCTTAGTATGGCAAGCCGAACTACCGGAGTGTTAACCTGATGGTACCGTGAACGAGGCCACACAGGAGCTGGGTTTCACCCTCGGAAGAAACACACAGCCTTGGACATTCATCTCCTGCCTGTTAGTTTCTTAGGACTGCTGTAGCACATTGCCAGAAACTGGATCAGACTGCAGACATGTGTTCACTGACAGTGCTGGAAGCTGCAGGTCCAAAATCGAAGTGTGGCAGGGCCAGGCTCTCACCGCTCCCCGCCGTTCAGCTTCTGTGTGACTGCAGCCCTTGGTGATCTCGGCTGGCGATGGCAAAACTCAGCCTCCGCCTTTGCTGTCACGTGGTGTCCTCCACGTCCTCACGCCGTCTTCTTTGAGGACTCGGGTCACATCGGATGAGGGGTCCACCCTGTTCCAGCATCACCTTGTCCTAACGAATCGCATCTGCAGTGACTGTACTTTCAAGGTTAGTTCTCGGGGACAGGACGTCAATGTATCCTTCCGAAGGACACAATTCACCTGGACCTCCCAGACACACACTTAGTGACAGCACACAGGAATCCTCTCATGGACCTTGTCATTTCTCACTTTCTAATGTATTTGGAAACTATTTTTAAATGATAGATTGTACGTCCCAACACTCTTGACTGATATAAAAGCAGTTTTGATTGAAGTCGGCTTTGGAATGTCTCTTACTGGAAAATATGGCTAAAATAGAGTATTTTATTTCTCTCCCCTTTTAAATCCTTTTTCTGCAGTGGTTTTACTTTCCGTAGCAAACTTACAGTCCATATTCTCGCAAACAATTCCAATTTAGTATCATTTATGCTTTTTCAATAAAATTGTTATAGATATCACTTAAATGCAACATAATTGTAAGGCTTATTAAGGCTTATTATGCAAACAAATTCACAAAGAATAAAACCTCCTTTGTTGAGGGTCCCAGTTTGGAGATCAGAATATTTTTCTCTAGCCTGATTGAGATAAAAAGTAAGAGGCTGGGGAGAGTTAGGCAGGGGGTCTGTAGGAGGGTGTTGACCTCTGCAGAGGAGGTCAATGTGACAGGGAAGCAAGAATGAGCTACAGAAGCATCCAGCCCTGTCCCTGTGGGTGCCACACCCCTGACACCAGGCACAGTGATTTTACAGTCATGGAGTTCTCTGAGAAAATATGTCCCTCCCACTTTTCTTCCTGGTGATTAAATGTCAGAAGAAGAAACTCGAAACCAAGACTAGAAAAGGAAATAGCCCAAGAGTTGGCACTGGGTTACAAAAAGCCCACTAGCTGAGATGAACCCAGCAAGGGGGCACGCCAGGCCAGAGAACTCCCACGACCCTGGTGCCAGGCTCCCCCTCTGCCCCGCCACAGAGCTGGGCTGGGCTGGGGACTTCAGAGGACATTTTCACAGAAGAAGCCAGGTGTCAAGAGGACATAGAAGGAAGAAAAATTCCAGATACGAGATGAGAGAGAATTTTCTCCCCACAGAGAGACTGGAGAAGGGACACCTACATGGTGAAGGAAGGAGAAGGAAGAGAAAATATCTCCGAGAGGTGGGCAGCCCCTCAGCAATCCTGACATGGAAGCTGTGTTTGCAACAGAGAAAGAGGCAACAACTAACAAGGAGTTTGGGGGGTCAAGATCATCCCAGCAAACATCTACTGGGCATTAGCAAGGTCCTGGGCACTGCTTTAGAAACGTGGGACATCCCTGTAGGAAGATGTGGCATCTGGTCGGCAAGGGCTTTACTGTCAGACTTGAGAAAAAGTGACGGCACTGCAGGACGATTCCCGCCGTGGCGTCGTGAAGGAAGGGCAGTGGGAGACGCGTGCCAAGCATCTCTGCGGTGCCTCCCAGAAGGCACATCGGAGCCGCATCCTTTGGAAGAGGAAGCATCTGCTAGAAGGACAAACGGAAGAGGGGTGCCCTCAGTAGAGAGTGTGGCAAGCAAGTCCGTGCTGCGGGAGCATAGACTGCAGGATTGAAGACACCACAGTGGGGACCTCAATGAAGGGCCGTGGCCCGAGGGGGAAGATACTAGGCTTTGTCCTACAGCCCATGGGGAGCTCAGGACAAGTTCTGCTGAGGAAAACACGATCCGATCTGTGGGACCCAAAGTTCTGTTTGGATTTTTTTTGAAGGCCAGCATAGATGGGGAGAGGATGGAAGCAGGAGGCTGGAAATTGGCCCACGGCCTCTCTGCATCTGAACCTAGGTTTTGGCAGCACGACTGGAGTGGGAAGAGGTGCTGCTTAGAGGGCAGGGGTGAATATATTTCAGAGAAAGTGTCAGCAGTGTTGGAAAGTGGGAGGCAGGAACCCACTGTGATAACACTTTTCTCTCTGGGCAGTCACCTGCAGTGTTGCAATCCACTGAGATGTGAAGCGCAGGACAGAAATCCTGGCGTCTCCTGAGGTGTGGAGAGGAAGAAGACGGATGCAGGCCCGGAGTGCTGAGCGTGACGGATCTGCCGAGGGTATAGCCAAGTAGGGGAGCGTGTCTGGAGGTCAGGAGGACGCTCTCCAGAGAAAGAACGGGCGAGAGAACTTGGCACAAAGAGCAGGGGGTGATGGCTGAAAACCTAGTTGTGAGCAAAATCATTCAGGCTGAGTAGAAAGAGTAGACAAAGAACCTTGATAGCAAGGCCAGAATCCTGGGGACACAGCTTTAAAAGACGGCAGAGGCAAAACCAAACATTCACAAAAGAGGTTGAGAAGAGGCCAGAAATACCGTAAAGACCAGGGAAGTGGTGTCATGAAAACCAAGAGAGTAAGGAGTTCCAGCAAGGAGGGGCTCACCTGTACCAAGTAGCAAAAGAACTCAGAGGGCCACGAGATTTGACCACAAAGACGTACGGGACAGTTTCACTGGTTTGGTGAAAATGGAAAGCCAGGATTTCAGCAGGGGTTGTAAGCAGTGGAGAGGTGGACACAGTGAGTGGAGACAGAGAATGGAACCCTTCTTTTTTTTTTTAGACGGAGTCTCGCTATGTTACCAGGTTGGAGTGCAGTGGCATGATCTCAGCTCACTGCAACCTCCGCCTCCCAGGTTCAAGTGATTCTCCTGCCTCAGACTCCCGAGTAGCTGGGACTACAGGTGCACGCCACCACGCCTGGCTAATTTTTGTATTTTTAGTGGAGACATGGTTTCACCGTGTTGGCCAGTCTGGTCTCGAACTCCTGACCTCATTATCCACCCATCTCGGCCTCCCAAAGTGCTGGGATTACAGGTGTGTGCCACCACGCCTGGCCTTTTTTTCCTTTTAATATTATTTTTAATTGACACATAATAATTATACATATTTATGGGGTACAGTATGATAGTTTGATACATGCACATATGTGCAATGATCAAATAGCATAATTAGCAGACCCATCACCTCGAACACTTATCATTGTGTGGGGGAACATTCAGAATCCATGGAGCTCATTCTTGCCAGGTGCTTGGCTAAGCAATCAGAGGGAAATAGAGCACTAGAAAGAAAAACAGAGGCAAGAGAGGGAATTTTATTGTTGTCTGTTTCAGGACGCGAAAATGTTGAGTGTGTTTGTCTGCTAAGGGGAAGGGACCAATGAGGGATAGAGAAGGATGACATGGAAAAAGACGCGTGACTAACGGAACCAATTCTTAGGAGCAGAAATTAAATGGGACCCAGATCACAGGGGCAGGGCAGGAGGCAGTGGGAGGAGAAATTCACCTTAGAGACAGAAGGGGCCCTTATCAGAGCGATGGAAGAAGGAGGTGAGAAGGAATATAACGTAGACAGGTGAGTGGGTGGAGCAAGACAGGAGAGTTCCTGATGGCGGTGATTATTTTCTTTGTGAAGTAAGTCACAAAGGCACCTCGTGAAAAGAGGGTGAGATCGTGTGGAGACAGGACAGAGCAGTGTGGAGCGGCCACTGTGGAGATGAGGAGCGTGTATGTGAACATTGCTAAGAAGTGGGCACTGCAGGCCGGGCGCAGTGGCTCACACCTGTAATCCCAGCACTTTGGGAGGCCGAGGCAGGTGGATCACCTGAGGTTGGGAGTTCGAGACCAGCCTGACCAATATGGTGAAACCCTGTCTCTACTAAAAATACAAAAATTAGCTGGGTGTGGTGACGTGTGTCTGTAATCCCAGCTACTTGAGAGGTTGTAGCAGGAGAATTGCTTGAACCCGGGAGGCAGAGGCTGCAGTGAGCGGAGATCACACCACAGCACTCTAGCTTGGGCACCAGAATGAGACTCTGTCTCAAAAAAAAAAAAAAAAAAAAGAAGTGGGCAGTGCAGTTGGGGTCAAATGCATCAAAGCGCTGGGGCTTCCATTCACGCTGAAGTGTGGTTCATCAGCATCATTCAGGTTCCTGGTATAAAGAAGGAAGATGTAAATCTCCATGTTGCTGAGTATGGTGGCTCACACCTGTAGTCCCAGCTACTCAGGAGGCCAAGGCAGGAGGATTGCTTGAGCCCAGGAGTTCAAATCCAGCCTGGGCAACATAGTGAGATCCTCTCTCAAAATCCATAATAATAAATTAATGTACTCCATGCTTGGTGGTTTGCCAAAGAACAGGGGGCAATGGAGTGGAGGGAGCTGGTAAGAGAGTGTTGGAATTGCTGTTCTGTGGGGTCCGGGCTATAAAGGACAAAAGTGAACATAGGAAATGGTTCATCAGACCTGGAGGATGTGGGGGAGATGGGATGTGAAGCGGTGCTTTCTTCACAGCATTTGCCTTGGTTGTAACTAAACCTTTAGTTAAGTCATCATTGGATCGCTGTGCTGTGCCCCAGGTGCAGGTCTTTGTGAGAAGGGACCATGCCTCTGTGGTTCATCGCTGTATCGCAGTCCCTTGCACAGTCCCTCCTACACACCGGGTGCTCATTAATTTCTTGTTCAATATTTAATGAGAGAGCTGGAAGGTCTGGGAGAGACTGGATTATGGTAGAGAGGCATATGGACTCCCACAGGTGGAGTACTTCCAAGGGATAATAGATCCAAGCCATGGAGGGAAAGAGACGAGATGCAGCAAGGTGACCTCAACAGAGCCACGTCGAGTTGGGGAGAGGAAGCACAGGCAGAAAGCAGAGAGGGAACAGCAGTCAAGGGGCTGGAGACCGTGGGGATGAGAGGCCAAAATTAACTGGCCTCAGGTTGCTAGCTAGAAATTTATCAAAAAAGTATTATTTTGGTGCAAAAGTAATTGTGTTTCTTTTAATTATTATTATACTTTAAGTTCTAGGATACACATGCAGAACGTGCAGGTTTGTTACATAGGTACACACATGCCATGGTGGCTTGCTGCACCCATCAACCAGTCATCTACGTTAGGTATTTATCCTAATGCCCTCCCTCCCCTAGCCCCCACCCCTTGACAGGCCACGGTGTGTGATGTTCCCCTCCCTGTGTCCGTGTGTTCTCATTGTTCAACTCCCACTTATGAGTGAGAACATGCGGTGTTTGGTTTTCTGTTCCTGTGATAGTTTGCTGAGAATGATGGTTTCTAGCTTCATCCATGTCCCTGCAAAGGACATGAACTCATCCTTTTTATGGCTGCATAGTATTCCATGGTGTATATGTGCCACATTTTCTTTATCCAGTCTCTCATTGATGGGCATTTCGGTTGGTTCCAAGTTTTTGCTATTGTGAACAGTGCTGCAATAAACATATGTATGCATGTGTCTTTATAGTAGAATGATTTATAATCCCCAATGGCAAAAACCACAATTACTTTTGTACCAACCTAATACTTTAGTGCTGAAATTGAGGCAGCCCATGGCTTGCAGGAGGCTGTACTTGCTACTTATATCTGGTTCTGGTATGTAGAAGAAAGAACTAAGAGAGGTCATCCAGGCCAAAATAATAAGCAGAAAGAAAAATATTCTGCCCGTGGGCACATCTCAATGTTAGGCAGAAATTAACTGAAAATCAGTTCTGGTGCAACTGCTTCATTTTATCTTTTCAGAATTCCTTTCTCAAAATACTTTCCCTCCTGCATGAGTATTCTGAGTCGGGTCTGCCTTTGCTATTAACATCTGTATAATCAAGTTTATGGTCTAACTGGGCAACCACTGCAAACATTTCTGGGTAAAAAGCCATGCATTCTAGCATTATTTTAATAAGCCTCTGATCCAGTTAGTTCTAGTCATTTAGTGATTTATTTTGTACTAAAGAACCAGCTTTTAGATTCGGCACTACCTTTTTCCATTTTCTAATTCAGTATTTTCTGCTTTTATCTGTGTTTAATGTGTCCCCTCTTTTCTTGGTTTATTTTGTTGTGCTTTTTTCTTTTCTTAATTTTTTGAGTTGGATACTAATTCACCTTTTTTCCATTATTCCTTTTTGGATTGATTTAAATACTTAAGACTAAAATCTCCCGTGAGCTCTGCTTTATTTTTTATAGGTTTCATAATTGCTGTTTTCTAGAAATTTTACAATTTTGATATCTATATCTTCTTTATATCAAGAGTATTTGGGTTGGGTGCAGTGGCTCATGCCTGTAATCCCAGCACTTTGGGAGGCCGAGGTGGGTGGATCACTGGAGGTCAGGAGTTTGAGACCAGCCTGGCCAACATAGGGAAACCCTGTCTCTACTAAAAATACAAAAATTAGCCGGGCATGGTGGTGGGCGCCTGTAATCCCAGCTACTAGGGATGCTGAGACAGGAGAATCGCCTGAACCTGGGAGGTAGAGGTTGCAGTGAGCCGAGATCCCATCATTTCACTCCAGCCTGGATAACAGAGTGAGACTCCATCTAAAAAAAAGAGAGTATTTGATAAAAATGGTTTTAAATTTTTTTTAATTGAAAATTCCAAACATAAACAAAAGTAGACAAATAGGATATAGGATTTCTATATACCCATTACATAGCTCAACGATTACCAATATATGACAAATTTTGGTTCATCTTACTGCAAATCCCAGATATCTTATCATCTTATTATAAACATTTCAATATGAAAATAAAGATTTTTGAATTTCCTAGTGGAAGGGAGGTTTTTTTTCTGGCTTTATTGTTAACATCTGATGTTATTACATGATCATCAGAAAATATTTTCTGTACTATTTGTACTCTTGGAATATCTGTCACTCACAAATGTAACATGGACATTTAAAAAGAAGGTAATTTTCTATTTCCAGGGTACAGTTTATTTAATATATATCAGTTAGATTTACCTTACTTAATGTTACAAACTAGAAGAAGTAGTCTACTAACGTAGTTTCTACCTTCTCCCTTTATCTCTTGTAATTTCTACTTTGTTAACCAAGTTGCTATGTTATTGGTGCATAAATACCCATTACAATTATATATTATTAATAATTACACCTATTTGCATTATAAAGTGCACTTATTGAATGTTTTTTTGGCCTGAATTCCATCTTGTCTGATATTAACATTGAGACCTCTACTTTCTTTTTATTTGTATTTGCTTGTTATACTGTAGCCTGTCTTTTGTTTCCAATTTTGATGACATCATTCTTCTGAACACTTTTATATATAAGCAATCGTATCAGTCAGGGTTTTTGGTTGCAAGCAACAGAATCCACTTTAGTGATTCTGTTGGAAATTTATTTAGAAAATAAGTTTACTAAAGGGTATTTGATAGCTCACAGTATTTCAAGGAGAGACAAAGAATTTGTCCGGGGGGCTATGAAGCCAGGACAATATCCATTCACCTCACAGGACTTCTCTCAGGCATGGCCCATCACACCTGGGCACTGACCCTGCAGTTCACACCCCTGACACTGAGCAATGGAGGACTAGATGAGAACCTCTGCCACTGCTATTCTGAAAGCTGGATTTCTCTCCACCACAACACACCACTCCTTCCAGGAAGAGATTCCACACAGCCCTCCTTTCTTATACTGTCTTCTTCCAAATAAAAGTCTGACTGACAGAGCCTAGGTCAATTCCTTTGCTCTAGCTTCTAGGGAGGCTGGACATTGAATTGTAGCTTCTACCTTCAAGAGGAGAATTCATAATACGGGGATTTCTCTAAGACATAGAAGACCATATTTGTCACAAATATGATAATTACCTTTACATTAGTGTTACTGTAGTTTCAGATATAGATACTTAGCCCCTAACTAAAAATAGTTCAAGAATCTATAAGCAGATATTCCCCTGATATAATTTTGTAGGTAGTTGGGTTTTTTTAAGAAATGTATTTGGATGCATGCAGGAGGTTGTCTAAAAATGTCCCTACCTTTACCAGAAAATAATCTATGATCACAAGTTTTGCCTTTCTTGCTTCTTTTAGGATCATGTCTTCCTCCCCGTTTCTATGTCCTGAGCTCTCTTTTTTTTAATATTTTAATTTTTATGTTTTAGAAACAGGGTCTTGCTATGTTGCCTGCCTGGTCTGGAGCTGCTGGCCTCAAGCAATACTCCGCCTTGTTCTCCCCAAGTGCTGGGGTTACAGGTGTGAGCCAGAGCACCTGGCCCTATAGCCTAAACTCTTATTCTAAGCTTACAATTTCTTACCCAGGATACTAGAATCTTTTCTGATGGCTCCCACGTTTCTTCTCCTTTCTCCAAGCCATCCTACCAAACTCTCTGGCATTATGTTTTGTTTTTAGACAGAGTCTCACTCTGTCACCCAGCCTGGAGTGCAGTGGCACAATCTCGGCTCACTGCAATCTCCACCTTCGGGGTTCAAACAATTCTCGTGCCTCAGCCTACTGAGTAGCTGGGATTATAGTCATGCACCACCGCACCTGGCTAATTATTGTATTTTTAGTAGAGTCAGGGTTTCACCATTGTTGAGGGAAGTCAGGAACCCCAAACGGAGGGACCAGCTGAAGCCATGGCAGAAGAACGTGGATTGTGAAGATTCTATGGACATTTATTAGTTCCCCAAAATAATACTTTTGTAATTTCTTACGCCTGTCTTTACTGCAATCTCTAAACACAAATTGTAAAGACTTCATGGACACTTATCACTTCCCCAGTCAATTGCCTTGTGATTTCCTGTGCCTGTCTTTATTTTAATCTCTTAATGCTGTCAGCTGAGGAGGATGTATATCGTCTCAGGACCCTGTAATAATTGCGTTAACTACAAAAATTATACAGCATGTGTGTTTGAGCAATATGAAATGTGGGCACCCTGAAAAAAGAACAGGATAACAGCAATTGCTCAGGGAATAAGAGAGATAACCTTAAACTCTGACCGCCGGTGAGCCGGGCAGAACAGAGCCATATTTCTCTTCTTTCAAAAGCAAATGGGAGAAATATCGCTGAATTCCTTTTCTCAGCATGGAATATCCCTGAGAAAGAGAATGCGCACCTAGGGGTAGGTCTCTGAACTGGCCCCCCCGGGGCGTACCTGTCTCTTATGGTCGAGACTGCAGGGGTGAAATAAACTCCAGTCTCCCATAGCGCTCCCAGGCTTATTAGGAAGAGGAAATTCCCGCCTAATAAACTTTGGTCAGACCGGTTGATCTCAAAACGCTGTCTCCTGATAAGATGTTATCAATGACAATGGTGCCCGAAACTTCATTAGCAATTTTAATTTCGCCTCGGTCCTGTGGTCCTGTGGTCCTGTGATCTCTCCCTGCCTCCACTTGCCTTGTGATATTCTATTACCCTGTTAAGTACTTGATGTCTGTCACCCACACCTATTCGCACACTCCCTCCCCTTTTGAAAATCCCTAATAAAAACTTGCTGGTTTTTGTGGGGCATCACGGATCCTACCAATGTGTGATGTCTCTCCCGGATGCCCAGCTTTAAAATTTCTCTCTTTTGGACTGTCTTTTTATTTCTCAAGCCAGCCGATGCTTAGGAAAATAGAAAAGAACCTACGTGATTATTGGGGCAGGTTCCCCAATACACCATGTTGGCCAGGCTGGTCTCAAACTCCTGACCTCAGGTGATCCACCCGCCTCGGCCTCCCAAAGTGCTGTGATGACAGGCGTGAGCCACTGGACCCGGTCCTCTGGCATTATGTTTTTGCAGTCTGGGGTCAGAGTCCATGCTTTATGTAATCTTTTAGCTCTTCTTGATTTTGCAAATGCATGCTGTGTGGCCACGTGATGCTGGGCAGTGTCAGGTCAGGGAATGCAAATATGAGTAAAGCAAAGCCCAGTATCAAGAGGCTCTCAATCTCGTGGAGAAGACAGACAACCAAATAGGAAAATGCAACCTCATTTAAAGCGCTGCAATTGTGGTACACAGAAAGGGTAGAAAGAGGCTGAGCACGGTGGCTCATGCCTGTCATCCCAGCACTTTGGGAGGCTGAGGCCGGCGGATCACCTGAGGTCGGGAGTTCGAGACCAGCCTGACCAACATGGAGAAACCCCATCTCTACCAAAAATACAAAATTAGCCGGGCATGGTGTGGCGCATGCCTGCAATCCCAGCTACTCAGGAGGCTGAGGCGGGAGAATCACTTGAACTCGGGAGGCAGAGGTTGCGGTGAGCCGAGATTGCGCCATGGCACTCCAAGTCTGGGCAACAAGAGTAAAACTCCATCTCAAAAAAAAAAATACCTAAGCCAGCCTGTTGGGCAGAGGTGATCTAAGGGGACTCCTGGAAGAGGGCGCCTCTGAATAGGGTGTTGAAGGATGAATTGGATTTACCCAGGAAAGAAGGGCATTGTAAGCATGAGAAACTGCCTGTGTGGAGGCAGATAGGCACAGGGCATTGAGCGCTTGGAGGGAAAAGTACAAGTAGTTTAACACTGCAAGCCACCTGAAATGACACAGCAGGAGAGGACTGGTATCTCAGGGCAAGGCACGACACGAGAGAAGTCGGAATACTTTTCCTAAAGTCAGTGGAAGCAACTGAAGGCTATTAAGCATTTTAGACAGATCACCCTAATACCAGTATATAAAAGCTTTCTGGTGATAGGAAAAAATAAGGCGACTTTTGCAGAAACCCGTGAGAAATTGCGGGGTGGCAGTGTGGGGGCTGCGGGGGTTGGACTGAAGGGGTGTCAGGAAGGAATCGTCAGAACTTAATGCCTGTGGGTTGTGGTCAGAGCAAAGCAGAAGTCAAGAACGACTCCAGCATTTCTGTCTGGAGTGTTTTGGTGAAGGAATTCTAAATCGAGGCTGTTGGAGAGGGAGTGCTGTTTACGATGTCCTAAATTTGGGACATCCAGGTGGAATGGCCTGGCAGGAATCTGGATTTTAGGAGACACAGGCTGAGGCTGTGGGGTAGTGCTTTTCAACCCTGGCTGCACACTGGAAACACCTGAAGCTCTGACAGCCTCTCATTCTGGGCCCCACCCCGGAGGGTGTAATGTCACGGGCCTGGGCCTAGAGGAAAGCTCCCCAGGGGACTGGAGTGGGCAGCCTGGGTTGAGACCCACTGGCATAAAGAGAGGGGTTTCAAGCCTGCGGGTTGCCCCTCCCCACTCTACGATTTACCAGCCAAGAGACCCTGGGGAAGTCATTAGCCTTATTGTCTTAGTTTCCTGCACTAGAAAATTTAGACTGTACCTCTTCAAAGAATTATGAATATTACATAAGATAACGTGTGTAAAGTGCCTAAGCCCATTCCTGGCACATACTGCAAACCAGATATGTGTCAGGATTCACTCCCAGAGGAAGTCCGAGGAAGGGCAAACTCAGCCTGCAGTCCCAAAATGGAACCAGGCTTTCTGTTTAACAGAAAGGGAAATAAGGAATCTCCCAAACCTATCATCCACAGGACACCTCTGTGTGCATGCCACCCAGGTGGCTCCGACCTTCACAGAGCAGCCTGTAGAATGTGGCGCAGGACACGGAAGTGTCGTGACACCTCAGCCCTGACAGCAACGCTCCAACAGCCATGGCTGTCATTGAGACACGATGCTGGCATGCAACGGAGCCGTTCACTCGTGTAGCCCCTAAACCATGATTTAGGAAGCACCGTGTGTACCAGGAAGGGCATCTATCAGTCGTTCCTTCACCCTTTCAACCAACACTGTTCAGTCCTCGCTCTCTGCCAGCCACCACACTAGGTTCTGGGGGGGGAATAATAGGCAGGAAAGAAATGATCTGCACCTCCGATGGGGACAGACCCATGTCCTCGACACCTGTCTAGTCCATTCCCTTTTCAGCATCAAAGCAGCCCCCACTATTTCCACCTCCATCATTTCTCTCACGGGTTTTGGCAAGAGCCTCCTAATTCTTTCACCTGTGACCAGTAGCAAGCTCTTCCAATCCATTCTGGCATCAGATACAGATTACTTATCACATAATCCCTCAAATAAATGTTAACTGTGACTATGTGTGACAACAGAGGTACCTGATGCTATGGGACCATATCTTAGGGGGCTTCGATCAAATAGAGAGGCCAGAAAGGCTTCTCCGAGGAAGTGACAGAAAACTGAGAAGTCAGTGCAGACACAAGTGGAGACGGGTTGGGGAGACTCTTCAGGCCTCACAAGCCTCACCCGTCAGCTATTCCACGCTGCCAGGCCCTTCTTTGCACAACTCCCTCCACTTGACGTACCGACAGCAAAAGCAAGTGGTGCTTAGAGCAGGTGCCACTCCTCAGCCAAGGCTCCCCTCGGCACCGTCCCTCTCGAGGTCACTTCTGACCACACCTGCTCCCCAGTCATCCCTCGCCCGTGTCTCCACCGGGTCTATCACCAAACCTCTCACCCAGTGCAAGACCCCGAGGTGGCTGAGTCTCTCCCACTGGACGGCGTGCTTCTCACAGGTGGGTCTGCTTACCCCTCTATCCAGGAGCGAATGCAATGCCAGACAGAGGTTTATCTTCAAGGATGGACTTACATGATTGTGGAGGCTTGGCAAGCCCCAAATCTGCAGGGTAGGTGGGCAGGCCGGAGACCTAGGGCGCGGCTGCTGTTGCAGCTTGAGTCCTAAGGAAGTGAGTGTGGAGGCAGAATTACCCCTCCTCAGGGAACCTCAGTCTCTTTCTCTTCAAGCCCTCAACTGATTGGACAAGGCCCACCCACATTCAGAGGATAACCTACTTTACTCAAAGTCTACTGATGTAAATGTTAATCTCATCTTAAAATACCTTTGCAGCAACACCTAGGCTGGTGTTTTGCCAAACATCTGGGTACCATGGTGCAGCCAAGTTAACAGAAAAAATTAACCATCACCCCAGGTAAAAACAGCCCTTGGTGATGGTGTGTGAAGTCATGAGACCTGCTTATGATGTGTTTATCTTCTCCATTCTCTTCCTTTTCCTCCCTCCTTTGTCTGCTTCTCTTTCATGCCTCTCCCTTTTCCTCCCATTTTCCTCCTTTCTTTCCTTCCTGTGTGTGTCTCTCTCCCTGTGGCTTCTTCCAGGTGTGCTGGGGGTCCTGTCAGCTGCAGGACACGGGAGGGGTGGAGTGAAGCAGAAAGGCCCCGCCGTGACCACACTCATCCCAGAAAAGCCTCTCTGTTGGCAGGAGCGGAAATCACAGGGGAAGGGACTTTTCAAGGTCAGACTGCACCAGTGGAAAGTCAGCACCAGCCCCCATGGCTCGAGGCAGCCTGTGCCCGTTCCACTAACTGTGCCAACTCTCAGCAGGGGAAGGCTGACCAGGAACAAAGGCCCTTAGAGGACAGCAGACCTCCTGCAGCCTGCACTTCCGAGACATCCTGCTCCACAGAGCCCGGCTCTGCTCTTGCAGGCTTGGGGACACCAAGCGTCAGGTCAGGCGTCAGAATCCAGCGTGTTTACTCCTCGGCAACAGCGTACGACCCGCTCTCAAGTGTGTGAGGGGCTGCAGCGCCGAGCTCCACTTCACAAGACTCACTCCTGCCCCGCCACCTCCCAAGCAGACCCAGTCAAGCCCAATCTGCCTTTCAACAAACATTTATTAGCCCTCCCTCCATGCCAGGCACTGTGCCAGGGTACCATGACCAAGCCAAGGCCCCAGGCTCCGAGCACTCACGCCAGTGGAGGGGGCAGCCCTGTGTGGCCCAGCAGGGCACACCCCCCTCCAGCCTAGACTCCACCCAGGGCTGGTCTGGGCAGCCCGGTGGACGTACTGACTCCGTTTACGGACACGGCCATCCAACCCTCCTATTTATACATTAAAACACTGCAGCCAGAGAGGCGAGGCGTCCCGCCAAGAACCGCCAAATCCAGTTTCCTCCCGAGCCAGCCTCTCCTTAGAAGCGGCTGAACAGCTTCAACCACTAGAGGGCACCAGCCAACCCTCGATGGATCCAAATGTGCCCCATCGCGAGGGAGCCTCAGCACCGGGTCGCGGCTCCCAGCTCCACGGAGCCGCGAACACGAATAGCTTTTGTCTTTTCTCAAAATGAGCCCTGCAGTTGAGGCAAGCTTTACATTGGCTGCACAGACTTTCCTCTTTTTAAACATTTTTTGGGAGTCCATAGCAGATGTATATATATATTTATGGGGTATGAGATATTTTGATATAAGCATATAACTCATAATAATCACGTCAGGGTAAATGGGGTATCCATCCCCTCAAGCATTTATTCTTTCTCTGTGTGACAAACAATCTAATTATACTCTTTCAGTTATTTTTAAGTGTACAATAAATTATCATTGACTGTAGTCACCCTGTCATGCTGTCAAATACTACATGTTGTTCATTCTGTCTAACTATACTTTTGTACCTATTAACCCTCCCCACGGCCCAGTCCCCCATCCCACTACCCTCCCCAGCCTCTGGTAACCATTTATCTACTCTCTGTGTCCATGAGATCTTTTTTTTTTTTTTTTTTTAGACAGAGTGTCCCTCTGTCGCCCAGGCTGGAGTGCAGTGGCCCAATCTTGGCTCACTGCAACCTCCGCCTCCCAGGTTCAAGCAGTTCTCCTGCCTCTGCCTCCTGAGTAGCTGGGATTACAGGCGCAGGCCACCATGCCCAGCTAATTTTTATATTTTTAGTAGAGCTGGGGTTTCGCCATGTAGGCCAGGCTGGTCTCAACCTCCTAAGTTCAAGTGATCTGCCTGCCTCGGCCTCACAAAGTGCTGGGATTACAGGCGTGAGCCACCGCACCCATCCAACTGTTTTGACTTTTAGATCCCACAGAACATGCAAAGTTTGTCTTTCTGTGCCTGGTTTATTTCACTTTACATAATGACATCCAGTTCCATCCATGTTGCTGCAAATGACAGGATCTCATTCTTTTTTTATGGCTGAATATTGCTCTATTGTATATAAGAACCACATTTTCTTTCTTTCTTTCTTTCTTTTTTTTTTTGACAGAGTCTCCCTCTGTTGCCCAGGCTGGAGTACAGTGGTGTGATCTCAGCTCACTGCAACCTCCACGTCCCAGGTTCAAGAGATTCTTGTGCCTCAGCCTCCCAAGTAGCTGGGATTACAGGTGTGCATCACCAAGCCCAGCTAATTTTTGTGTTTTTAGTAGAGAAGGGGTTTCACCATGTTGACCAGGCTGGTCTCAAACTCCTGACCTCAGGTGATCTGCCCACCTTGGCCTCCCAAAGTGCTGGGATTACAGGTGTGAACCACCGTGCTCAGCCCAAGAACCACATTTTCTTTATCCATTCATGAACAGACTTTACACTTGAGCCAGTAAGTTAAGGGGTGAGGAAGTCAAGCTATCCTAATACAGAGAAAAGAGACCAAAGATCGTCTTATTAATAAATCACCAGAAAAATGATATAAAAGATTTTTTAAAACCTTTGCTCATCCTAACTGCCAATGTCTAATGTCAATACATAACCACACATATCGTCACATTATTGACAAGCTGCTGTATAGCAATGGTATCAAATAAATGCAGGACCGTGGACCGGTGCATCCCAGTGTGCATCAGAATCACCTTTCTTTCTTTCTTTTTTTTTTAAGAAACAGATCTCAGGGTCACATCCACAAAGATTCTTTTTAATAGTCTTAGGTCTGTGATGGGCTCGAGAAATGTGTGTTGTCAAAAGGCTTCTGATGTGTAAAAGAGTAGCAGAAATGGGGAGAGCAGACTGAATTTGAATATTTGATGACTTGTTGGTGATTTGTACCTTTGGGCATGATAAGAAGGACAACAAATCTCCAAGGTCCCCAGGCACACTGAGACTGTGCTCCCCTGCTTTACTACCCAGCAGCTACACTTGGTCTTTGGAAGGTGAGTGCAAGTCTCTCGGCTGAGAAGTCCTTCGTATGACTTCTAATCTCAGTGGGATTGAAGCGACAGCAAGGCCCAGCACACTGCTGGAAGGGACACCGGTTCTGGAGTCAGATCATCCTCACCTGGTACCCTGATCTACCACCTAACAGTTATGTGCCCTTGAGTCAAGTGTCCTTGACCTCCCCAAGCCTCAGTTTTCTTATGTAAAAAAAACGAATTGCCCATCCCACCATTGTGAGGAGCAGCTTAGTGCCCAGAGGAGTAAGAGCTGCGATCTGCACCTGACCATTGTCATGATTAACCTATGAGAAAGAAGAGCAGGATGGCACCACCACCGCCCCCTGCAGGGCGCCAGTACCCTCGGCTGTCTCGGATCTATTATAACATATTCCACATTCAGCTCCAGCTGGCGGATGACCAGACAGAGTCTTGCTCTGTTGCCCAGGCTGGAGTGCAGCGGCCCAGTTCTCGGCTCACTGCAACCTCTGCCTGCCGGGTTCAAGCAATTCTCCTGCCTCAGCCTCCCAAGTAGTTGGGACTACAGGCGCATGCCACCACAGCTAATTTTGTATTTTTAGTAGAGACGGGATTTCACCATGTTGGCCAGGCCTGGTCTCAAACTCTTGACCTCAAGTGATCTGCCTGCCTCGGCCTCCCAAAGTTCTGGGATTAAGGTGTGAGCCACTGCACCCAGCCAAAAACACAGACTTTAATGATGACCTCCATGTTCAATCTAATGGGTCTTTAGAATCCTATAAACCTTTTCTGTACCTCTCCTTGCAGATGCTACTGACCATCTCCTCCCTCTTGAAGCCACCTGCACCTTTGCTCCTAGGTATCCTAGCAGCCTTCTGAGCTCTCCTTCTCTTTCCTTCCCTTTCCTTCCCATCCGTCTTCCTGGTGGATGTCCTTCACCTACTCTCCTTGTCCATCAGGGTTCCCCAGGATTCTATCCTGGGCACCCTGACCTTCTCCTTTGAGCTCTTGCTTTTTGTTTTTGTTTTCATTGTTGTAGTTGTTATTGCTGTTGTTGTTTTGAGACAGGGTTCCACTCTGTTGCCCAGGCTGGAGTGCCATGGTGCAGTCACAGCTCACTGCAGCCTTGACCTTCCAGCCTCAAGTGATTCTTGCAATTCAGCCTTCAAGCAGCTGGGACCACAGATGCACACCACCATGGCCAGTTAATTCTAAACTTTTTTGTAAAGATGGGATCTTGCTATGTTACCCACGCTTGTCTCGAATGCTTAGGCTCAAGCGATCCTCCTGCCTTGGCCTCCCAAAGTGCTGGGATTACAGGCGTGAGCCACCACACCTGGCTCCTTTGAGCTCTTTTTAAGTGATTTCATCCACTGTCATGCTCTGCCAGTCCTGCAGCTGACACTGTTATCCCTGACCTTCAGTTTTACATCTCAGCTGTCTTCCAGGCATCCATTAATGGGGTGTCCATTTGAACTTTAGAATCAATATATCCAAAATTAAATGACTCATCTTCTCCTACACTCCCTGTCCACATATACATACCCACCCCTGAAAATGGCTTTCTCTTCCTCCTTATTGCCAATATCAATCAACGGAGTCACCACCTAGTCCATTCCCAGACCGGAAATCCAGCAATCATCTTTCCTATTCTTCTCCCACCATGTTTAATCCTTCCCCCGGTTCTTCCGATTTTCTCTCTCCAACATGCTCAGCCCATCCCTAACCCTGATTCAGAACCTCATGGTCTTTACCTGAAACACTGTGGCACAAAGAAGTTAAAATCCTTAGTGCCAAGTCCACCCCCCTCCAATCCCTGCCCGCTGACCTGACTCCTCATTCACTTTCTACCACACTCTCCCTCACGGTTCTAGTAAGACGGCATGTGGTTTCCCAAGATCAAAGAGCTGATTCATGCCCCTGTGCCCTTCCTCATGCCAAACCCTGTCCTGAAAGCACCCTTTCTGCCTGTCTCTGTGTGGTACCCTCTTACTCACTGTAGGGGCTCGGATGGTTTCCGGCCTCCCCCCGCTGCAAAGATGTGTCCACCTGGAACCTGAGAATGTGAGTTGATTTGGGAAAAGGGTCTTTACAGATGTAATTAAATTATGGATCTCAAGAAGAGATCATCCTGGCTTATCCAGGCAGTATAAATCCAACAGCAAGGGCCTGATAGGAGAAGAGAACGCGTGCATGCAAAAGGGAGAAGGTGAGTGAGGATGGAGGTGGAACGGGAGTCATGCTGCTGCAAACTGCAGAGCCCCAGGAGCCACCAGAAGCTGGAGAAGGCAAGGAGCAAAACCTCCCCTAAAGCCCTCAGAGGAAGCGCGGCTGTGCCACTGCCTCAGTTTTTTTGTTGTTGTTGTTGTTTTTTTTTTTTTTTTGAGACAGAGTCTCTCTCTTTCGCCCAGGCCGGACGGCAGTTGCGCTATCTTGGCTCACTGCAAGCTCTGCCTCCCGGGTTCACACCATTCTCCTGCCTCAGCCTCCTGAGTAGCTGGGATTACAGGCATCCGCCACTGCACCTGGCTAATTTTTTGTATTTTTAGAAGAGACGGGGTTTCACCGTGTTCGCCAAGATGGTTTCGATCTCCTGACCTCGTGATCTGCCTGCCTTGGCCTTTCAAAGTGCTGGGATTCCAGGCGTGAGCCACCGCGCCCGGCCTTCCTCAATTTTTGACTTGTGGCCTCCGAAACTGTGAGGGGAAATACATCTGCATTGTTTTCAGTCTCCAGGTTTGTGGTGATTTGTTACAGCAGCTCTAGGAAACTAATACTTTACTTCTTCAGGACTCAGTTCATGAAACACCTACGCCAGGAAGCCTTCCCTGGATCTTTCCATCATCACCCACCTCTTGCCAGCTTATACTAAGTTCCCTTCCTGTGTCTGCCTCACTCCATAAACTCCTGAAAAGCAGTGACTGCATTCTGCCCCCAAGGTAATATGGGATCCAGCACCGTTCCAGGATTTAGCAGGTGCACACCCAGATCAACGCATGAGCATCTCAGCCCCCGTGCCCCTCCTGGTCCAGGTGTGATACCAGGTACTTCACAGACACCGCTGCATTAAGTCATCTCAGCAAGCCTAGGAGGTGGGTGCCGTCATCGCTGCTTTACGGTTGCAGAAACAGGCTCAGCAACTTGCCGGAGACCATTCAGTGTATCATGTATATCATGACCTTTCAGTGTATTCATGTATATCCAGATCTCTCCATCCCAGGTCCTGGCCAGCATAAGCACGACATGTTCAAAAGCCCAGCGGCAATTAGAAAAAGAGGAGATATGGAAGGAGGGTGGGGAAAGACTGGATCTGGATGAGCGGGCTAGCTGTGAGACAGAGTCATTGTGCATGCGTGTGTGCATGTATGTAAACGGCAATGAGGGCCGTAGGTTAGTGCACTAAAGACAATCTAACTCATAATGCAGCATAAGTATCTTACAGCAGCAGCAATTCTGAGACTGGGGAGCAAGGGGTCCTGTGATGTAAGAGAGATGAGAAGGGACAAAGAACGAGATGCGGAAGGGAGAAAGGAGAAGAGGAAGAGGAGATGGATAGCTCTGCTCAAGTTTTGAAACAAAACATGTTTTCCTTTCACCTCACTCCTCCCCTTCCTCTTATCCATGCTCTGCCCTTTCTGGTGGCCTCAGGGTCTCAGGGCACAAATGCTATCTCAGCTTCTACTATGGCACTTCCCCCAGCACAGGAGGCTAAATAAGGACACCCCCAAAGGCATCCAGGTCCTAATTCCTGAAACTGGAGAATGTCACCCTACATGGCAAAAAAGGACTTTGTGGATATGAAGTTCGGGATCCTGAAATGGAGAGATTATCCTGGTGGGTTCTAAATGCAGACCGAAGCATTCTTCCAAGAGGGAGGTAGAAAGAGGTTTGAGGCACAGAAGACGAGAAGGCCGTGCCAGAGGCAGGGAATGGGGCGACGTGGCCACAAGCCAATGCATGCCCACAGCCAGGATGCCGAAGACGCAAGAAATGAATTCTCCTCTCAGCCCCCAAAGGGAGGTGGCCCTGCTGACACCCTGACTCCAGCCCAGGCCGCAGGTTCCAGACACTTCAAACTTCCAGACTGCGAGGGATACATTTCTGTTGCTTGAAGCCACCAAGTCTGTGCTCATCTGTTAGAGCAGCTGTAGGAAGCCAGATCTTCCAAACCTACCTTCATCCCAATCAAAACTTGTTTCCCATCGGCGTTCATCAGTTTGGTGTCAGGGAGGAACCAATCTCATTATGTCAGTTCACCCTACTGGGTGCTCCTTCCTGCTCCCAGAGCCAACTCAGTTTTTAAAGGAGGGGATTTGTAACTCCTCAAATCTCGAATTGGTTAGATTCATGTAAAAAAATGAAGTGAACTGAAACTGTAAGCAGGGGGTGCAATTTGAGGCTGGTGGACAAACAAACGAGGCACATTGGCCTGCTTAGGTGTAGGGATCCCCCTCAAAGGCTATCTCCTTAGAATGGCTCTTCTGCCCACACGTGGGGATCTGTAAGTGCAGAAAGCTCCACGTTTGCTCCCAGTGGCTCCAAGGCCACCCAGCCCAGTGCCTGGTGCACAGTAAACACTGAATTCTGGAGGGGAATGAATGACAGCAGCAGCAATCTCAGAGTGCCACAGAGGAGGGGCGGCATTCCCAGAGCAAGCCGTGGAGCAGCCCCCTGCTGGCACTGGCTGGTGGCGTGTCCAATGCCTGCAGCTTGACTCCTGCCCATAAAACGGAACCCCTTATTCGTGTAACTGCAATCTACATTTCTCCTAAACTTGAACCTTGTCCCCAGATTCCCCACATTTGATGCAGTTTACAATAATTTATTTTCAGCAACATGTACCTCAGTTTTCTGTGAAAATGAGCCCCAGAAAGTAGATGAAATCTTTCTGTGAAGTGCTGACTTCACCTCCCCGAGAGCCATAAAAGAATGCCCCTTAACACAGTCAGCCAGAGCTCTGCAGGGCGATGACTTCTGGATGGTTGCTCCAGTTAACACAGTCAAGAAATTGTAACTGTCAGCCCAAAGAAAAAAGGCAATGGCTGAGAATAATCAAAGCCCATAATGAACACAATTAATGGCACCTGCAACACGCTTTCTAAGTGATGTTAACATCAAAATATGGAAAGCAACACCTTCAGCTATTCTACCGCCTCTCTCGAAGTATTCTTTCTCAATCCTTATATATATGCTCCGTCCACTTACTGCTTTTATGTTTTTAGAGACAGAGTCTCACTTTGTGCAGTGGTGCAATCCTGGCTCATTGCAGCCTCCAATTCCTGGGCTCAAGTGATCCCCTCACCTCAGCCTCCTGAGTAGCTAGGACTACAGGCATGCACCACCACCATGCCAGGCTAATTTTTAAATTTTTTATACAAACAGGGTCTCACTATGTTGCCCAGGCTGGTCTCAAGCTCCTGGGCTCAAGCCCTCCTCCTGCCTCAGCCTCCCAAAGAGCTAGGATTACAGGTGCAGGCCACTGTTTGGCCCCGAGTGCCTTTTAAAGTCCAAAAATAGGCCAGGCGTAGTGGCTCACACCTGTAATCCCAGCACTTTGGGAGGCCGAGTCGGGTGGATCACCTGAGGTCAGGAGTTTGAGACCAGCGTGGCCAACATGGTGAAACCCCATCTCTACTAAAAATACAAAAATTACCTACGCTTGATGGTTTGTGCCTGTAATCCCAGCTACTCAAGAGGCTGAGGCAGGAGAATCGCTTGAACCCAGGATGCAGAGATTGCAGTGAGCCAAGATCATGCCAATGCACTCCAGCCTGGGCAACAATAATAAAACTCCATCTCAAAAAAGAGTCCAAAAATAAATTGTAAAATATGATCAGGTGAAAGATTGCCTACAGAATTTGCTCCAAAATTGATACCAAAATAATTCTTGAAGTCCCCATCCCAGTTTTCGTTCATTCAGCAAAACTATATTGAGGCCAGGCAAGATGGTTCGGGACTGTAATCCCAGCACTTTGGGAACCTGAGGTGGGAGGATTGCTTGAGGCCAGGAGTTTGAGATCAGACCCTGTCCATACAAAAAACAAAAAAAAAATAAAAATTAGCCAGCACAGTGGCATGCATTTATGGTCCTAGCTACTCAGGAGGCTGAGGCAGGAGGGTTGCTTCAGCCCAAGGGTTCAAGACTGCAGTAAGCTATGATCTCACCACTGCACTCCAGCCTGGGCGACAGAGCAAGACCCTGTCTCTAAAACAAAAAACAACAAAACAACCATTTTGAGCATCTACTACTTTCAAAGTCTGGAGAGACATGAAAGAAATAGATTGTTGCATATAGGAGTAGGTGGAAGTGCTGGAAATACCCTATGGAAATACCACTGTTTGAACAAGGAGCGCTTCACAGGAAGATTTTTCATCCGTGCAGTTAATTCCAGTTAGGTCAACCTGAAAGTTCCCTTCACCTCTGCTCCCCACTGTCCTGGGGCGGCCATTCCCACCTGGGATTTGCTCATCAGGTAGCCCGGTGCCTTCCAGCTTCAGCTACAGCAGTGCTTCTCAAACTCTGCGGTGCACACACCAACTGGGAGTGTCGTGCAAATGCAGGTTCTGATTCAGCGAGGTCGGGGGAGAGGCCTATGATTCTGCATTTCTAAGGAGCTCCTGGGTGGTGAGATTCTGCTGTTCTGAGGACCACGTTTCCAGTAGCAAAGAATTAGAGCACTTAGTTTTTACTTAGAACAAACCCAACTTCTGGAGGCATGAGATTCTAGTGGTGTGTGTGTAATGTTTCCAATACTTCTTCCAAAGGGTAGAGAAGGTGAAAGTACATGAATCATTTGATAGGTTGTGGTGCTGATGAGCGACTGTGGCTTCACTGCTGCTACCTTCACTGCCAGGTACTAAACCTAAAAAGAGCCCTGGAAAGCAAAGAACTAAGCTGCTTCAGAGACAAGAACAAAGGGGCTAAAAATGAAAGCCCTGGGAAATCACCTCGCATTGGATACAGGTTTCTCATGTCTCTGGGTTCCTTTCAGGTCTGAGGTTCAGCTAGCAGCAGACACCTTCAATGCGTGTCTTTGTGGTTAGAGAGATTGAAGTGCTCCCCAGGACCCCTCTCACTGCCACCTGACTGCACCAACAAGCATCTCCTGGCAGATTCTTCCTGGTGGCGTCACTGTTGGGTTGAGAATACTACAGATGACCAGAGAGAGCAGAGGAATTAGCGGTGCTGAGCAAGGAAACTCCAGAGAAGCTGCCAGCCCAACAGGATAGCCAATGCCACCCACGGCTGCTGCGACGGACATTGGGAGTGACTGCTGTGTGGAGACTGCTGTACCGGGACCATCGGTATGAATACTTTCTTCTTTCTTCAAGCCCACATTCGTAATAGGCAGGACCAAGTCCCTTTCTACTTGGAATTGCCAGCTTGGGCTCACTGTGGGTGCTCAGCATGTGCCATTACCCCTGGGACTCATGAGAGGTAGAAAAAGGGGTAAAGGGGGATAGACACGGCCGATGCCTCCTGACAATGATCACACACGCCACCGGCAGCAGGTGTCCCACAGAAGGGCTGCCAGCCCTAATCACAGGAATCTGACCAGATCCTCCTTCCCAGTGACAGGAGGAAGCCAGCCCTCCTCCTCAGCCCTGGAGGGGTTCACACAGCAAATCAACAAATGCTAAATGGGAGACTTCCGGCAGCCGCTGCCATTGGGCATCCCAGTCTCCTCGTGATGCCTCAGGGCCCTCGAGCGTGAAGTGGGGTGCTGGAGCCATGCTCTCGTGGGCCTTTCCAGAAGGAGCAGCCTGAGATCCCGCTCGCTTCATAACAGAGCCCAGGAGTTGGGCTCCCTCCAGGCCTCATCTTCCCAGCGCCTCAGAAGTCAGTAGGGCCAGCCATGCTGGTGTTCTCCCGCTCTCAGCCAGGGCTCCTCACGTTGGATGAAATCTCCAGTCCTGTTAATGTGTCTAGAAAGTCAACTTGTGCATTGGAGGCAGGGGTGGAGGGAGGGATTTGAAATTACCTGGAATTCTTTGTCTTAGTGCAATTTGTCTAAAGTTACTGTATTCTTTTCTTTCCATCCGTCCCCTGCCCCCAAGCCCACAAAACCTCAGTTTCTAAAAACTGGAAGCAAACACAAAATAAGCCATCTTTCAGTGTTTGCAATCTGCATGTCAAACCTATGGGGCCAAAGAAATAGTATTAAAAATAATGATAATAAACACAGTCGGCTTGTGATTGCTGTGTTTCCAGTAGAGGTCTTTAGATGCCAGGAGGCTGAACGCAGAGTAATATTTAATAAGCACTGTCTAATTTCCAGGCAGTCTTGCTTCCTAGCTTTCTTTTGATTTTGATTCTAATATTTGCATCCCTTGAGAACGGCTATGATGCTGAGGGGGTCCTGTGCTTAGTGTCCCTTTCAGCCTCACACACACTGGGAGTACACAGCTGGCCAGTAGCACTATGTGCTGTCACCTGGGTGCCCAAAGGCCCCCATTCATTTGCCTGATTTTGGTCAATTAAACAAACTTCAGGAGGAATTACTGTGGCTTTTTCAGGGAGTCTAGAGCTTTCTCCGGGATGAGGGCAAAAAATGAAATGAGTGGAAAAACCATCTAACAGTGCAAACTCCACGCTACCCTGTAAAACACAGAAGAGCCACCGCAGGAGAGATTTGCAGGCAAAATAAAACCACTAACTGCACGATCCAGTCTTCTTTTAGGTGCCTATTCTGTATTTACTTATTTCACTGGAGTGACCACCCGGTAACATAGTAGACACATTATTTCCATTTTACAGATGAGGAAACTGAGGGACAGTAGATTCAGGACGATGCCTCAAGTCTCACCCAGTTGGTGGGCGGTGGGGCTGGGATCTGAACAGGCTGGCTGGCTCCGGCGAACCTCGGCTCTTCCCTACTCTGCTCTTACTTTGCGTGGAAACTAGGTCAGGATCAGGGAACTCCTGATCATCACCCTGAGGAGGAGCAAAGAGAAGACAGCTGTGAGGCGCCCCACTCTGGGGCAGCGTGTGTGACCCAGGCCTTCGGACCCAGAAGGGAGAAAGGAAACACTTCCTTCCCTGTCCCGAAGCGGAGGGCATTCCAGGTTTCGCAGGTAGTGCTGCAGCCGCGGAAGGACCGGGCGAGGCTGCGCACCTGCGCCCAAGTCTCCACTCACCGGCCTTCGCTTGCCCCCTCACCCGCACGCGAGTACTTTTAGCCCTGGACAAGCCTTGAGCCCAGCGCCGAGACCAAACCCGGGAAATTGAACAGTGTGCATGGAATGAAATGTGGCCCGTGGAAGGTGCCTGCAGCTGGCGGTTAACACCGGCAGTAAGAGGATCAACGCCCGGGCCGCTGGCTTAAAAATGGGAGTGGGAGTGCGAAGTGTGCGCGCTCCCTTTTACCCATTCACGTTAGTTAATTTGGATGATAAGGGTTCGTGTTTAATCCCTTTGTGTGCGAGTGAATATCCCGAAATCGACAACCCCTGAGAGGGCACTCGCGGCTGGCAGAGCAACCTGGGAGGGTGCGGATCCTGTCCATTCTGGCGTGAGGCAGAGAAGAAACGTCGTGAGGAGACTGGAGGCAGGACCGAGAGGGACACCCTAGGGTGTGCGAGGTGCAGACTGAGCCCTCACACCTCCCAGGCCGCAGCAGGTGGGCCGATGGCTTCCCCGAGGCCTGGCACCCCAGGCCTGGCTCTGCGCCCTGAGGCTCCCAGGTCCCACCAGCGAGAGGAGGGCCGCCTACCCACCCCTGCCAAGGTCTAACGACCCCAAGGGGGACGCTGGGCCCTGCCATTTCGCTGCAGAGTAGAGAGAATTTAGGCAGGGTCGGGGGCAGGCAGAAAAGAAGAAAAAGCTGAGAAGCGGTCTCAGATGTTCCCAGATGGAGAAGATTAGAGAGGTGAGAGTTCGGTGGCTCTAGAAAGGGCCATAAAACAAAAACCATTTTTATCGTTTCAATCTGCAAGAAAGCTCACCCCCCACCCACACCCCACAAGCTCAGAGCCCCCAGAGTATAGGATCCGAGGCAGCAAGTGTGAGCGAGGCCCGTCCTGGGGCAGGAGGCCTCCGGCCGCGGGGCCAGGCTGCCCTCAGAGGCGCAGGCGGCCAAGAGAGTTCCCAGCCGCCGCCGCCCCCCTCCTTCCCCTTGGGCCCGTCCAGCAAATTTCCTCCCTCGTTTCTGTTCGTGCCTTCCCTCCCTCCTCCTTCCCCCGATATTTTCGCTTTCTAAAACCATAAAAAAGAGATCAACTTCCCAAACTTCACGGGGCCCTTTTCAGTGACAAATATTGATGCCCAAAGTGTCTGCGCTCTCCCGCCCCCAAACGTTAAGAAAAGACGCCCGCGAAAGGGAGACATAAAAAGTTAACAATGCTGTGAAAATATGTTTGCAGAAAATAGACAATCGTTGGATTAAACGTATTCAAGTATGAAATAATGCCTTTTTGTGTCAAAACTTGGGCGATGGGCGGGTACAAAAGTTCCCTGTGGCAGCTACTTGCTCCCTTTGTGAGCCGTGCGCTTTGGCGTCTCCACTTGGGCGCATTACTCAGAGCCCTCTAAGCGCGATTGTTTCTCCCTTTCTAATGACATTTACCGGATCAAAACATGCTGTTAATTCGATCAGAAGGCTTCACCCTCCCTGACAAAGCCACAATAATTTCTCCTGAAGTTTGTTAAATTGACCAAAATTAGGCAAATGAATAGGGGTCTGTAGGCGCCCCCTCTCGCAGGTGACGTTGCATAATGCTTGCCTGGGCCAGCTGCATTCCCCCTTTTCTTCTCGGCCCACTCTTCTCCGTGTTGCCCCCCAATCCTCCCACCCGCCCCTTCACACACAAACACACACACACACGCCCGCCAGTCTCTCCTCCCCCACCCTCTGGCATTATTAAAATTTAGCCCAATGAAACTATTCATACTTTTCAATGGACATTTTCCGTATAGGATAATAGGCTACAAATTGAGCCTCTTCCCCCCGCGAAGAGGGAGCCGGAGGGGGGGAGAAAAGAAAGCCAGCGACGTGGTCAGGGAGTAGGGGGGAGCGTCGCGTGCCAAACAGCGGCGGGAGGGGCGAGGCGAGGCGAGGCGGGAGCCTCGTGTGCCAGCCGCAGCCCCACACCTGCCGGGATGTCCGGACAAATAAAGCGGTGTAAACAAAAAGGGGGGAGAAGGACGTGTCACCAAGTCGTGTGAGAAAAGCCTGGGAACAAACGGGGCGCCTCCGTCTCCAAGAGCTCTCCCTTGAACCCGGCGGAACAGCCTATTAAAGGCTTACTTAATTACTTTAATGACTCTGGACAGGCTTTAAAACGCACTCGGTGCTGGGACGGCGGGCTTGCTGGGATTTGTAAACAGGCGATCGTGTGAGACTCAGCGGTGGGACTAAAAGAGGCGACACTGTTTTGTGAGGGTCCTCGCCCCCCGGTGCCCGCGGCCGCTGCGCCCCTGCGCTCCGCGCCCGCGACTGCTGCAGGCGCTCGCTCGCCCGCCGGCCCCAGTTTACCGCCTCCTTTTCCCGCCCGAGCTGTTGCCATGCAAATGTTATTCCTGGGCCGATCACGTGTCCTTTGAAGGGCCACGTGGATTAACAAAGCTGATCTGCCCCCAGCTCGCCCCCCTCGGCTGCTAATTTTTTTTTTTCTTAACTTCTTTAAAACTGATCTTGAATGCATACATCCTCCAAACGCAGCTCCCCTAATCCTATGGAATAATTCAACTCGTGAATGCACTTGGAGCCCTAGATGACCGCTTTATAAGGCAGCCCTCGCAGTTGGGAGGCTGCAGTCTACCTGGGACACTCGAGAAGGCACACGAGGCGGAAAAGTGGACGGGTGCCCCGCGCCACCGCCTCTCCCGAGGGCGCGTACTGACCAGGATGTCAGACAAGCTCAACGAACGCAAAGTGAGTCGGCTGAGCCCAAATGGCACTTGCGCCTTGGCGGTGGAGGCGTCTGACTCACCGACCCGCCACTTGGGTGGACCGATGGCAGGGAAGTGCCCGCACGGGACTTTGAGTGTGGAGGAATCTCGAGTGGTTTGGGAAGGGGGGTGGGATAGAGAGAGGAGGGTGCTCAACCAGGGAGAAGTCCATGCCCGGAGGCTGGTGGCCACCTCCGCAAAGGCCTGGGTAGGGTGGCTGGAAGGGGAGCGCGCCAGCGCGGGCGTCAGAGGGCAGAGCTCAACCGGCCCGAGCGTGGGGGGCCAGGAATCCCTTCCTAGGGCGAATCTGAGCAGTGTGCGCGGCTGGAGAGGCGGTTTGCATGCAGCTGCTAGAGCCGCGCCTTTGACGACTTCCCGGGCAAAGCCATCCTAAACGTACAACCCTCTGTTCGCAGAGAACCCCCGTTTCTCATAAAGTGATAGAAAAGCGGAGGAGGGACAGGATCAACCGCTGCTTGAACGAGCTGGGCAAGACAGTGCCCATGGCCCTGGCGAAGCAGGTAACGTTGGCGGCCTGGAGCCGGGTGCCAGGCGTTGGGAGGCCTCTGCGGCCACTCTGCGGAGACGCCCGAGCCTGCGGACACAGAGGACCTCACTTGCGGGCCCCTCCCGGGGGGGCCTGAGCGCAGGGCGAACCTCAGGAGGCTCTGGCGCACATCCGCAGCCGCGTCCGCTCGCTGGTCCTCTCCAGCGCCACAGTGCCCGCCCAGCAGGCGCTGGGCCGCTGCGAGGGGCCCTTCCTCCTTTTGCAGAGTTCCGGGAAGCTGGAGAAGGCGGAGATCCTCGAGATGACCGTTCAGTACCTGAGAGCACTGCACTCCGCTGATTTTCCCCGGGGAAGGGAAAAAGGTGGGCACAGGTTAGGGGATGGGACTCCTGGGCCAGGCGCCTGCGCCACCCACAGACCCTGGGGCTGGGAGGGTAGTGACTGAGCGTTCCCGAGAGCTCTACTAAGCTCCACTCTCCGGGAGGGCAGGGGTCCTGCGAAGTCGCCTCTCCCGGCCCGGCAACAGCAAGGCGGCGAGGGAGAGCTGGTTTCCAGGGAGGCTGGTTCCATCGCCTCCTCCTGGGTGGGGTGGGTGGGGTCAGGCTCTCAGGGAAAGGGGGCGTTTGCGCGTGCCTTGCCAGTCTCTAAGACTGCGCAGAGGAGAGGGCGGGCCTCAAATGGGAACTTTGGCCAGAAAATGTGGTGGGAGGTGCCCTGCACCCGCTTTGGGCTCGCGTAGCGAAGGGGCGCTCAGGATGTGTCCGTCCTATGGGCTTTCTCGTTCCTCCAGCAGAACTTCTAGCGGAGTTTGCAAACTACTTCCACTATGGCTACCACGAATGCATGAAGAACCTAGTGCATTACCTCACCACGGTGGAGCGGATGGAGACCAAGGACACCAAGTACGCGCGCATCCTCGCCTTCTTGCAGTCCAAGGCCCGCCTGGGCGCGGAGCCAGCCTTTCCGCCGCTGGGTTCGCTCCCGGAGCCGGATTTCTCCTATCAGCTGCACCCTGGGGGGCCCGAATTCGCCGGCCACAGCCCGGGCGAAGCCGCTGTGTTCCCGCAGGGCTCTGGTGCCGGGCCTTTCCCATGGCCGCCTGGCGCGGCCCGCAGCCCCGCGCTGCCCTACCTGCCCAGCGCGCCAGTGCCTCTTGCGAGCCCAGCGCAGCAGCACAGCCCGTTCCTGACGCCGGTGCAGGGCCTGGACCGGCATTACCTCAACCTGATCGGCCACGCGCACCCCAACGCCCTTAACCTGCACACGCCCCAGCACCCCCCGGTGCTCTGACGCCCACTCGCCCGCCAGATTTCTCCGCGCTTTGGGCGCTGTTTAGGAGAAATGCTGTATATATTGTACACATATTGTGTAAATATTGTACCCCAAAAAAACTGGGCGGGGGGAGGCAAAGAGCGAATGAGTCTTCTGAAGGATCTCCCCCTGGTAATAAACGTTTTCTGATAAAGACCCAAAGAGAGGGATTTATTTACTACCTTCTGCTCATTCGCAACCCATTCCCTCCGCGGTGCCCAGGGCGCAAGGCTGACAGGGTTCAAGGTAAAAGACCTCAGTAACTTGGGTTACTGAGGGGCTCGCTGCGGAGTCTGACAGAGGAGGACGTTAAATGGAGGTTCAGACAGATATTCTAGGCGTCGCTTAAGGGCGAGATTCGCGGCTCCCTGCACCCGCCCCGCGCGCCTCTTAAGCATTAGCCTCAGAGAAACAGGGGAGGCGAAGAACACTGCCCTTGGCTCTCAGGAAAATGCAAATTGAAGGACCTGCCCCAAACTGACTTAGGCGGACTGTTGCCAGCTGCGACCCCGGCGCCCTTCCTACCCGGAGCCAAGTGCCCGACGCGCGCGCACCGCACGCCCGCGGGTCTGGAATGTGGCGAAACCCGGGCCAGCGGGGCGCCTGGCTGAGTTTACAGAACTAAAAATCCTCTAAAAAATACCGGAACAAAGTACAGTTCTGAGTTGCGGATTAGAAACAACATCGTTGATGATAACTACTCAGAGCCAGAGGCTTCCGAGAAGCTGGCGTTGCCTTTTGCGCACAGAGCAGGCCAGCTTCGGGGACTCTGGGCGTCTCGGCGGGAGGTCGGCACCTGCCGGGTTGGGAGACACCCCTTCCCCACCACTTAGGGGATTGTTCCCTACCCGCCATCCTCTACCATTCGGCCACTGGTGCAGGATGGAGACCCTGGGCTCTCCGTTTAAGTTCTCAGGCTTGGAGAGAAAAGTCCTTCTTATTCTTTCTCCAGTGAGATTTTTTTCTTTTTTATCTCGCCCCACCCACAACGTGGTGAGGAAAGCTTGGAATCCAGGAGACACTTGGCTAATGGTCTTTTAGGGGATTGTGATTTTCAGTTCCAGGACATGTGTGCCCTACCCACAAAATAGCGATGCATCAAAACGGCAAGCTAAAGTCCTGTTTCTCTAAGACTCAAAGGGCAAAATAGGGCTCCCCGTTGTTTTATGTAAATAGGTAAAATAAACAATGTATCCAACTGGCTAAATTTGTGTTTCTGGGTATTTAAATTTTTCTTTGAACTTCTGTGCCTCATTAACTTTAATGCCTTTTAAATAAATAATTCGAAATTAGGTAGGACGTTTTCCTCTTTGTTTCCAGAGGCCATTTCGCTGAACTGTGGTGACTTGTCTTCTCTCAGATCCGCTGGAGGAGGTAAATTAACTTATTCTATTTTCTCTGGACAGGGTTTAAGAAAGCTATGACCTAGACTGTTTGCTGAGGTCATGGAATGGGATGACCTGCAATTTGTAAACCATCAAACTTCATTATGCACAGACAGGCAAAAAAAAAAAAAAAAAAAAGAAGCCCTCATTACATTGCCCATAAAGTGAAACTTACACGTATATGTTTCGCCAGGAGAAAATCTTAAACTTTAGAAAAGGTCTTGCATGTGAGAGGTTCTTGAAATAACTTGTCTATAAAATGTGAGCTCTCTCCTTTCTATGAAGTGATAGAGCTGGAGCATAGAAGTGAGAGTGAGACCAGGCGGCCCTCCCGGATAACGAATATACATTGAGCAATATGGGATAAAAACAAATTATGCAGAAATGGGGAGAATGGGTGGTGCCTATTATTTGAACACATGTCTTACACCCATTTTCATCAGCGCTGGATACAGAATATGAAGAAGGCCTTTCAGGGTTTTTTTCTCTGAGCATTAAGCCAATCTGAATTCCCTTCGGCAGTGAAGCATTAAAGATATAGTGTTACCCTGGAAATATAAATTATTAATATATTCAGCATTTTTGTCACTTCTCGACTGTTAACCAAATTAGACAAAACTTTCTTTTGCTAAGTAGATTTTCTCTTTGGGATTAGCTTTGGGAATGCACAGGGCCACCACAGTAAAAACTGCCGTCATTTACATATAATTTTGCAAACTTCCACTGGTCCATGACAGTCTTTGTACCTCAAATGTTGGTATTCTTGATTTTTTTCCTTTCTCATTTAACTGTGGAGGATAAAACCCTGCTTTAGATTTACAATGACTTTAGGATAAAAGTCTCCCTCCGCTTTCTCTCCTTGCCCCTTTCTCTCTCTCTCTCCCCCCTCCCCGCCCCATGTGTGTGTACGTGTGTATGTTTTGTGTCTTTTTCTGAAACCTTCACCCAAAGTCCCAATTCTCCAGGCTTGGCTAAAAGTCAATCTTGGAATAGTTTGACTTTGCAAAAGATTAAAAATGTCACTACAAAATGGAATGGATTCAAATCTGTTTGTGACATGAATGTGTTCTTCTTGCACTGTCTCTGACAATACAATACCTCCAGCTTCCCAGCTATAGCCCCTCTCCTGTCTCCCTCTGTCTGAGTCTCTTATGCCCAATCCCTCCACTTTCTTTAAGTAAGTTGTATAGTAATGGTTTCCAAGAGAGGCCCAACCAAACCTAGAAGTAACAAAAAACAGTGGGTTTGGCTGGAGGTAACCCATTGTGATGCCTCTGAAAGGGGCAACCTCTTGTTTCTTGGGCTTCATCCTTGAGTGGGCAAGAATAAAAATAATCATCCCCATGAAATCAAAGGTTTTCTCCAGAAGCTCAAGGAACAAAGCTGATGGCTGGTGCTTGGGGTCGGTCCCTGTGGCCCAGCAGGGCTGGAACTAGTCGCTTCCAGGCACTCCAGCCGCCCCTGCCGAAAGGGCGGTAATACAGAGCTCATTTGTGCTTCCAAGCGTTGTTGAACAAAGACAGCCCCGTGTGTCAGTGAGAGCCCCTCCAGTCCGGGCCGCTGGATACCAGGAAAGGAAGGTGGAGGAGCTGCCATGGGAAGTGCCTGAGCCCACAGAGGCATGGACTTCTGGGAAGCTGGTAGTGGGTGTCTGCATAGAGTAACAAGAAGAAAAGAAAGGCCACATGGGCGTGAGGAAGAGTTTGATAAATACTTGGGGAATGGCTGAATGAACTGCCTCAGTGCTGAGCTCTTGGAGTTCTGCGTCAGGTCCTCCCTATCCTCAGTCGCCACCCTGTGTCATCAGAGACTAGCAAGTAATTGTACATCCACCCAGAAATCCATGGAGCACTCCACACGCATTCTGAGGATTGTCAGAACGAGCAACAGTCTTGCCTTTGCCTGGACATTCTCCCTTGTGGTCTGGCAGCAGGAGACCATGCCTGGCCTGCTTGGGTAAAGCAGTGAACTCTCCCTGCAGGTCCAGCTAAATGCAGAACACAACTGTAGAATTTGGATTCAAAACTAGCTTGATGGAGTTCTGCTCCCTTCACATGGAAAAGCTCCAGGTTGGGCCAAGTCAGCTTCCACCCTCCTTTCTGCTCCATTTATGATGCAGAGTGTAGCTTCTGGAGTCAGCCAGCCTGGATTTGCATTCCAGCTCTGCTGTCTACTAGCTGTGTGACTTTGGACAAGTTGTTCAGCCTCTCGGGGTCTCTTTCATCATCCATAACACAAAGCTATCAAAAGGGCATACTCCCTAGAGTTGCTATGAGGATTCAGTGAGTTGGGACATCAAAGCACCGCAGACAGTGCCTGGCCCATAGGGGATGTTCAGTATATGTTAGCTATTATAATAAGCTATTTTTAATCTACCTCTGCCTTCCAAAGAGTTAGATATGTAGGGCTAGCTCAAACTAAAAACAAAATGCCCAGGCAAATCACGAAAAAAGTCTTTAATCTCAGGGCTTTTTAAACTCCCAAGTCTTGCTCTGGAACAGACAATTGTCTTCATTTAGGACAAGTCAGGATAAGGGTTTCTAATTCATCCCGTGATCAACCTTGGAGCTGTGCGCCCTGCTTCAAGCTATGATTGGTCGTCAGAACCCCTCTAGTAAATCTGGAATGCTATCCCTTAACAATCTTTTATATACAGAAATTTGGCCTCGTGTTGTTGCACGACAGCTCTTGTATCCACAGCCACACACTCCCTACAGTGTAATGCTATTCATGTACAAATCTTGGCCATTGCAAATTTTTTTTGGACCATGAAGGACACAAACTAATTCAATGTTCCTTAAATGCAATTTTGGTAGCACCTCAATGTTCTTCTCAGCATCTCCCCCGTTTCCCATTAATGTTTTCCATTCCATTTTTTCCTTTTGCCTATCCCATTCATCACCTACTGCTCCACTCCTGAGTTCACAGTCAGCCTGAGGAGTCAACCCCAGATGCAGGTTCCAGCCCTGCTGCAGCCCCCAGCTCCCTGGACTCTGTCCCCAAACTCCCCTCCCTTTCTTGCTTGGCCTTCAGCTCTCCTTCTCCCTGGTTTTCTGGGTGTTTGGCTCCTGAGGTCTGACTCCCCAACACCCAGGGCCTGGTGAGAGAACTGGTCCATGTACACGTGTGGCCGTGTATACTTACAGGTGTGGTTGAGAGGGACTTTGATTTCCCACTGCTGCTGGCTCCATGTGGAGGGACATTACTAGAGTAACACTCAGCACCTCTCAGCATTCCTTTCATATTCCCCAGTGATCTGATTGGAGTGTTTGGAAGCAGGACCCAGGCATGCTGCACTCAGCCCCTTTCTCTTTGGTGTCAGCCTGCCCACAGAAAGCAAGCAAGCATGTCTAGCTGGCTGGTTGGAAGATGTCTAGCTCTTCCTGTGCTTGTGATGGATAAGCTTAATTCTTTTATTTTTATTTACTTATTTATTTATTTTGAGACTCGCTCTGTTGCCCAGGCTGGAGTGCAGTGGCATGATCTCAGCTCACTGCGAGCTCCGCCTCCCAGGTTCACGCTATTCTCCTGCATCAGCCTCCCAAGTAGCTGAGATTACAGGCGCCCACCACCAAGCCCAGCTATTTTTTTGCATTTTTTTAGTAGAGACGGAGTTTCACGGTGTTAGCCAGGATGGTCTCGATCTCCTGACCTTGTGATCCGCCCACCTCGGCCTCCTAAAGTGCTGGGATTAGAGGCATGAGCCACCGCGCCCGACCTGGATAAGCTTAATTCTAAGGTGAAATGTTGCAAGCCCACTGTCCCTGTAAACTGACATCACATCCTCCTGTCAGTTGCAAAACAGACATTTTTATCTCCGCCTGACACCTACATCTATATATCAAAGGGTTCTGGGAACAGTAGGAAGAAAAAATGGCTATTGGCTATCCTAAAAACCCAGAACCTGGGTGCTTATCTGTGTGCAGCTAGGAATGGAGATACACATACATGCCTGTGTGCATGCACGGTGCAGGCCCAGGAGTGCCACATACGTGTGTGCAGGGTGTATGCTTGTGTACACAAGGGTGTGCATGAAGGAAAGAGCTCCCCAATGAATAGAATTGCTAGGTTAGAGCTCGATGGACCCAACTTACTTCTGGCTCACATGGGAGATAAGAAACTATCATTATGAAAGTCTGGGTACTGGCACCAAAGCAGATATATAGACCAATGGAACAGAACAGAGACCTCAGAAATAACACCACACATCTACAACCATATGATCTTCGACAAACCTGACAAACACTAGCAATGGGGAAAGGATCTCCTATTCAGTAAGTGATGCTGGGAAAACTGGCTAGCCATATGCAGAAAACTGAAACAGGATCCCTTCCCTACACCTTATACAAAAATTATCTCAAGATGGATTAAAGACTTAACTGTAAAACCCAAAACCATAAAAACCCTAGAAGAAAACCTAGGAAATACCATTCAGGACATAGGCATGGGCAAAGACTTCATGATGAAAACACCAAAAGCAATGGCAACAAAAGCCAAAATTGACAAACAGGACCTAATTAAACTAAAGAGCTCAGGCACAGCAAAAGAAACTATCATCAGAGTGAACAGGCAACCTACAAAATGGGAGAAAATTTTTGCAATCTATCAATCTGACAAAGGTCTAATGTCCAGAATTTACAAGGAACTTAAACACATTTACATGAAAAAAACCCCATCAAAAAGTGGGCAAAGGATATGAACAGACACTTCTCAAAAGAAGACATCTATGCAGCCAACAGACATATGAAAAAAATGCTCATCATCACTGATCATTACAGAAATGCAAATCAAAATCACAATGAGATACCATCTCATGCCAGTCAGAATGGCGATTATTAAAAAGGCAAGAAACAATAGATGCTGTGGAGAAATAGGAACACTTTTATACTGTTGCTGGGAATGTAAATTAGTTCAACCATTGTGGAAGACAGTGTGGCGATTCCTCAAGGATGTAGAACCAGAAATACCATTTTACCCAGCAATCCCATTACTGGGTATATACCCAAAGGAATAGAAGTCATTCAACTATGAAGACACATGCACACATATGTTTATTGCAGCACTATTTACAATAGCCAAGTCATGGAACCAACCCAAATACCCATCAGTGACAACCTAAATAAAGAAAATGTGGCACATATACATCTTGGAATGCTATGCAGCCACAAAAAGGAATGAGATCGTGTCCTTTGCAGGGACATGGATGAAGCTGGAAGCCATCATCCTCAGCAAACTAACACAGGAACAGAGAACCAAACACTGCATGTTCTCACGCATAAGTGGGAGTTGAACAATGAGAACACATGGACACAGGGAAGGGAGAAATACATACCAGGGTCTGTTAGGGGGTGGGGAGAAAGGGGAGGGAACTGAAAGGATTGGTCAATAGGTGCAGCAAACCACCATGGCACACGTATACCTATGTAACAAACCTGCACATTCTGCACATGTATCCCAGAACTTAAAGTACAACAATAATAATAATAAAGAAAGTCTGCAAATCTGTGTGATTATACTTTTGACCAACTGCCTCTATAGCAAGAAGGGCTGAAGCAAAACAGAAGAGTGGCAGCAAGCAGCGTTATGCTGAATAGGGGCATGGGAGATAGGGGGGAAGTTACTGAAATGCTAGTAAATGGGGATGGGAAATTGAATGGGCTGGGAACTCTGGGCTAGACTATAGAGAGAGTGAGAGGAAGAAGGACCCCAGGAGAATTGGGAACATGAGCATTTTTGCTTCATTTACTATAATGTTTAGCTTAAAAGCAAGAGTCAATAAAATATATCAGTTAAAACTTTATAAATACAATGAAACTTTATCACTATGATATTTCTAGACAACCTTCTGCGATGTTTGCAATGACACAAAAGCAAGACTTCTCTATAATGTTGTTAGTTATATTAGTAGAGGTTTATCACAAGAAAACTTTTGCATTTTCACCCACTAGTATCAGCACTCCCTTTTTTACATAAACATGATTTTTGTTTTATATTTGTCAGAATATAAATTTGTGGTCCAGGCAGGGCGCAGTGGATCACGCCTGTAATCCCAGCATTTTGAGAGGCTGAGGCGGGTGGATCACTTGAGGTCAGGAGTTTGAGACCAGCCTGGCCAACATGGTGAAACCCCATCTCTACTAAAAGTACAAAAATTAGCCAGGCGTGGTGGCATGTGCATGTAATTCCAGCTACTCGGGAGGCTGAGGCAGGAGAATCGATTGAACCCAGGAGGCAGAAGTTGCAGTGAGCCAAGATTGCACCACAGAACACCAGCCTGGGCGACAGAGTGAGACTCCGTCTCAAAAAAAAAAAAAAAAAATTGTGGTCTAGCCTTGTTGCTCCTTCTAAATACAACATAAAGTGTGGTAAGTGAAGACAAAATTCCTATAGAGGGTAGCCAGAAATAAAATGCCTGAGGTTTTAGGACTGGAAGTTGCACGCTGTCCCTGTACATTTTGGATGTATTGTATGCTGCATGCATAGCCATAACTGCAAGCCAGATAGCCCTCGCAATACTGAGGGAGTATGGCAAAGCCAGTTCTGGGCACTTGGAGAAGCCGTTTTGGAAAAAAGTCAAATCGGAGAGAGTGTCATATGCAACCTTACATTCTGGCCATGAGCAATAAATCTGTGAAAGCTTGAAGAACCTGATTTCACAAACCCTTCCTACTCTGAGTTTCAGTAAAGAGGTAGATGTGAATACAAGTGAATCCCATCTGAACTACATCACAGTTCGGTCAAAAAGACGAGAGCAGCGTGGATATTGTCGTATTAGAACCGAATGATAGTGACTCTGGCCTTGAACCCAGGCTGATGATGGCCCAAATATATGTGGTGAAGAAAGACTACTGGGGAAGGCATTTCATTGCTCTGTCATTAATTTCAGAACAAAGAAATTGAACAAATAATTTCTTAGAATACAATTTAAAATGGAAAGATAATTTCTAAAATGACGGAAACTAGGATTATGTTATCTGTTTCCGTGATGTGAAAAGAACATTTATCAATGAGACAATACTTTCAAACCTTTTCATTTATGATTAGAGAAAGAGACACCCAGAAAGGTGAACCTGCTCACTGGATAAATGGAGTTTAGAAAACAAGTAATTTCCAAGAAGCATCAAATGATTTTTCTGTGAGAAGGACAGTCCTGTAGGTAAGAAGCAAGTGATGTGGGTAGAGAGAGCATTGATAAATGTACAGTACACTTGATGGTGGCTCTCTGGCATCAGGTGTTCACTGTGATTTGCAAGTTTCTTTCAAAAAAGACGTTTAATCGATTTTCCCATCTAACTTCTCGTCATACTTTGACATGGTATGATAAACCTCGTCTTCACTAAGGAGGAAATTGCAAAGCTTAAGAACTGATCTAAATGCTTCTCAGAAGCTACATGTAGAGTCTTCCAGTCACCCTGGAGCTACAGAAGAGAAACTTATTGGACAAATAAACTCTTTCTCCTGAAATAAATATAAACATATCAAAATATAAATGGTTCCGCCCTTCTCGTCTCTCCTCTTTCTCTCTCCCTCCTACCCCGATCCCCAGCTTTTTTCCTGTTAGGCAGGATTCAGTTATCCTGAAGGTTTCTTTTGAGGCCGTTAATCCAGGCAAAATCATCCTATGTGATATAGGAAAATCACACGTTGGTCTCATTTCCTGATCTGTCTTCACCCCAGGGACACTCACGCGATCTCTCTCTCTTGATCCACCTCATCCCAAGATCAGTCTCTCTCTCCTGAACTCCACGTCTTGTCGATTTTTCCACCTGCCTTGAATCCTTTCGCTTCTCTCCATCCCCTCTGCCCTCACCACAGGCCAGGCTGCCAATGTTCCTTTTCAGACTGCTGTCCCCCTTACCACCAATTCTCCCAGCCTCCATTTTTGCTCCCTCTAATTCATTTTCAGCATAGCAGGAAGAGTGATTTTTTCCTAAAACTCACATCTTAAATTCCTCTGTCTAAAATTATTCGGTGGCTTCCTGTTGCTCTTAGGATGAAGCCCAAGTTCTTTGTGAGATCTTCCCATGGAGGCCCCTGCATATTTATTTCTCAAGCCTCTCTGCTTGACATTATCCCAAATCAGCGTCCACGCACACTGACTTCCTTCATTTCTGGGGTGGACGGAGCTCTCTTCCATGCCAGGCTCTTGGGAATGCTGTATTTGAGAGGCCAAGAAAAGTCCCAAGTACCTTTTCCCTTAGGCGATTGGTCAGCACACCCAGCCCTGCTGACTCTTCTCCAGTGAAAGGTTGGTCCTTATCCTTCCCAGGTGAAGGGAAATGTGTAATTGTAGCAACATTGTCCCCATTCATACAAACCTGTTTATGGAATGGCTTCAGAAACCCTAGGTATGAAATGCTGACAAAATTATATGGAATGTGTGTTCTACGTTTTCTCTGGACTTCCGTTAATTCTTATAGTCAAATAATACCATTGCTAGAGGCATTAATTACATCATCACTGAGAGGCATGGTGATGAAGAACATGGCCCTGGAGCTAGACTGCTGGGCTGGAGACCAGGCTCAGCTGTTTTCTGGTTGTACGACTTCCAGTGCACGGTTTCACAGCTCTGGGCTTCAGTTTGCACAGGTGAATGGGACAGTTGTGCCTATCCCACTGGTGGTGGGAGGATTCAAGAAGTTAACAGAGCAGCAGCTGGATAATAGTTTCAACCCCATAGCTGTTAGCTATTAGAAGTGAAATCTGGCTGAGCACCGTGGCTCACACCTGTAATCCCAGCACTTTGGGAGGCTGAGGTGGGCAGATCACCTGAGGTCAGGAGTGCGAGGCCAGCCTGGCCAACACAGCAAAACCCTGTCTCTACTAAAAATACAAAAATTAGCCGGGCACGGTGGCGGGCGCCTGTAATCCCAGCTACTCAGGAGGCTGAGGCAGGAGAATCGCTTGAACCCAGGAGGTGGAGGTTGTAGTGACCCAAGATTGACCCAAGATTGTGCCACTGCACTCCAGCCTGGGCGACAGAGTGAAACTCTCCATCTCGGAAAAAAAAAAAAAAAAAAAGAACTGAAATCTGTGTGAGATTTGGATATGGATGAAAACTGTGTCCTTTGAAATTGGTTACCTACTTACGATATTGGATTTTTGAAAAAATTGTTTATGTTGTTAATTCACTGCCTTTTTTTTTTTTCCTTGAAGCAGTCTTAATTTTAGCATTTCCGTCTTTTTTCTTTTGTTTTCCAGGGTGAGTGACTTTAAAGCACTTCCCTCTTTGCATCAGGGAAAATATTAAGAATGGAAGAAAGGAACCTGTGTGGCAGTGTGCGCCTGTAATCCCAGCTGCTTGGGAGAACAAGGCGGAAGGATCACGCGAGCCCAGGAGTTCTAGGCCAGCTTGGGCAATGTTCAGAGACCCCAACTCTAAAAAATTTTAAACAGGAAAGAAGACAGAGATCTTTTTTAGTGCTGGGATTACAGACATCAGCCACCATGCCTGGCCCAGAGATCTTTTTTAGAACTTGCTAAGGATCAGGTACAAAGACACCTCCAGAAGATCCAAGTATTAATAGTGCAGAGCAGCCACTGGGGTGGAACAGGGCAGAGGATTTGTCTTAAAGCTGCATTCACACAACAAACATACTGTTTGGAGTGGGCTTCGTGGAGCTGGTGGAAATCAAGAGGGGGCCACCTCACCCAAAAGAGCCTCTTTGGCGCCTCCCAGCGCCTGTCACGGTGGTAGGTGTTTTCACACGCAGTCACTCCATTCCATCCCCACAGTAACCTCCGCAGTAAGCATCATTACACACAGCCTGCAGCTGAGGGCCAACACAGCTTCTCCAAAGCCACAGAACTATTCCATCAGTCCAGTGTGCTTTCTTCTATGCAACAGCTGCTAAATCAACAACATTTTCATACTCTCTTAGAATAGTAAGGTCTAAGGCTAAGTTTAGAAATACTCTTCTCTCCTGGTGTAAAGTTGTAGTCCTCCTTGACTTCAAAACTGAGCAGTTGAGTGTCCCAATGTAGTCTTTAAAATTCAGCTTTAAAAAAAATCACATCCCTTTCCATTAACAATTTTTTTTTTTTTTTTTTTTTTGGAGATAAGGGAGCACAGTGATGTAATCATAGCTCACTGCAGTCTCAACCTCTCGGGCTTAAGTGATCCTCCCAACTCAGTCTCCTGAACAGCTAGGACTCCGGGAACATGCCACCATGCCCGGCTAATTTTTTTGGTTTTGTAGAGATGGAGCCTTGCTCTGTGCCCCAGGCTGGTCTCAAACTCTTGGGCTCAAGAAATCCTCCTGCCTTGGCCTCCCAAAGTTCTGGGATTATAGGCATGAGCTACCATACCCAGCCAACATCCCTTTTAAACTATTTACCAAAGCAATGCATGCTCACATAGAAAGGATAAAGCAGACACAAAAACACCTGTCCCACCATCCAGATATAAGCACTGCTAGCTTTTTTGATACGCTCCCTTACAGTTTTTTTATGCACACACTAATTTAAAAATACATCTTCAATAGCTAATACACTTATACGGGACAAAATGTTAAATATAGAAAAGCTTATGTGGTGACAAATAAGTCTTCCTCTGGTGTCTGTCCCCAGCCATCCAGTGCCCATCCTAGGAAGCAGTCACTACTATCAGTTCTTTGTGTATCCTTTAAAAGATAGTCCACATAGGCACATAAACTGAGTAATTTTTAAATTCTTGTTTTTTGAAAACAGTATATCATTTTATGAATAAATACAAACACATATCTAATTTTCCTTCTCCCCTAGATCTGACTCACCGCCCGTCTTACCGCTTTCCCGGCATTTCACACTCAGATTCGTCCAAGATGTTGACAGCCAGTCAAAATCACCTTGAGACAGTCCTTGCTGGTCAATCCAGCGTGAGAGGAATCAAGTGGTGAAGACTTTTCCCCATAAACATCCCACCTGAGAGAGACAAGGGATCTGAAATGACACATTGCTGCGTCTATCCCCAGCAGGGCTGCACGTGTACCGGGGTGTGAGGTTTGGATCACAGCTCTGTGTGCAGCATCCTTCCAGTAAACCAAGTCTTCCTACGTGGTAAGGGTCACTGGCTCATTCCACTCCCTGACAGTTCTGTCGACTAGAATACCTGCAGTTGCCTGAACTTGCCGAGCTCTCCCCGGCCTTTGCAGAGACTCCTCTGCCTCGAGTCATCCCACCACCACCCCAGCAGCCTCACCTCCCTTCTTTACCTGGCGAACTCCAGCTTCCTTTTTAGGGTGCAGTCTCATCTCTTTTGGGAAGCTTCCTCTGATGCTCCACCTGCTCTCCTCCCGATCCCCATGAGGCACTGCTGTTTCTCTTCATAATCTGTGCACGACCCCTGCCCTTCATTTAACAAATGCCTGTTAAGTGCCTGCACGTGGCAGGACTGAGAGGGCTGGAAGCAAGGCAACAATGTGCTGATAGCAGTTAGAGACTATCGAGGAAGGCATTAAATACAGTAAGTAATCATTAAAGCGTGACAAGTCCAGAAGAGGAACTCTGGGGCATGGGCAGAGGAGATCCAGCTCAGAGGCTCTCAACTGGTCGAGGTGAGGCAGAGAAAGTTGCATGTCAGCTGATACCAGAAGAAAATGTAGGAATTAACCAGGTGAGATGGGAAAGAAAAGGAAGAAAGAGGTTTCAGGTAGAGAGAACATCTCTGTGGGGCTCCAAGGCATGCAAGGGGCCCTTTTGAGGAGCTGGTGGTTGTCTAGTGTGGCCTGTGAGTTGTTGGAAGACTTGATTAGATGTGCCTTTCAATCTCTGGCTTCCGTGTAGAGAGAGAACTAGAGAGGAGTAGCACTCGCGATAGGGACCAGTATTTGTGGCATTTACGTGGGATTCCTCTAGAAAGAGTTGAAGCCCAATATCCACTTATTTCGGTTTCGTAATTCTGCACTATTTTTGATGGTTGACTCGTCCGTGAGCTTTTTAATAGGGCACTAGATCATACTCATGTTTTCAACCCCAAAACTTAGCACAGAGTCTGGCACAGAATACGGGCTCGAGAACTGTCTATAAAAGACCAATGGAGCAATTCCTTATGGTAGCTTAAGCTCTAAGATGAGGCTCTTTTTTTGTTAAACTGAGTAGAGCAAGAATGCAACACAAAATGGAGTCTCCTACTATTTCTGATAAAATGTACATTTAAGGCCAGGCACAGTGGTTCACACCTGTAATCCCAGCATTTTGGGAGGCTAAGGTGGGAGGATTGCTTGAGTCCAGGAGTTTGAGACCAGCCCGGGCAACATAGCAAGACTCCCCTCCACAAAAAAAAATATATATAAATATACATATATGTTTGGGTGTGTGTGTGTATAATTAAAACAATAGCATCTTTATTACACAAATGCCAATTTCCAAACTTCAAAATAAATGACAAGTATTTTCCATAGTAGTGGAAGCAACTCAAAGATCCAACCACAGGTGAGTGGTTTCTGGTAGCCACTGAAATTGATCCTGAGGAAGAGTGTGCTTGACATGGAAATGATAACAATGACTTCTATAATAAAAATTATACATCTATAAGAACAGGGGCCAGGCGCGGTGGCTCACGCCTGTAATCCCAGCACTTTGGGAGGCCAAGGAGGGCAGATCACTTGAGGTCAGGAGTTTGAGACCAGCCTGGCCAACATGGTGAAATTCCATCTCTACTAAAAATACAAAAATTAGCCAGGTGTGGTGGTGGCCATCTGGAATCCTAGCTACTCAGGAGGCTAAGGCAGGAGAATCACTTGAACCCAGGAGGCAGAAGTTGCAGTGAGCCAAGATTGTGCCACTGCACTCTAGCCTGGGCGACAGAGGGACTCTGTCTCAAAAAACAAAACAAAAACAAAAACAAAAGAATAGGCCGGGCATGGTGGATCATGTCTGTAACCCCAACACTTTGGGAGGTTGACGCGGGAGGATCACTTGAAGACAGGAGTAAGACCAGCTCGGGCAACATAGCAAGATCCTGTCTCTATTTTTAAATGAATAAATAAATTAATAAAATAAAATAAAACAAAATAGGCCTGATGTAAACATGGCCAAATTGCACTGCTAAGTTATGGGGATAGGATTTTGAGAGTTAGAGAACAGAATAAAGAGAATGTAATGCCTCGTAAGAACTAAACACTTTAAAACATCTTTTTATTATAAAATAAAACAAAGATACAGGAAACTACACAAAGCAAATAGTGGCTTAATGATTTATCTTAAGGTGAACAGCCTTGTAACCACCACCCAGGTCAAGATAGAACTTTGCTCCTTCCCTGTGACCTCATCCCAACCACGACCTCTTTCTCTCCAACTAGCTAACCACTCTCCTGATTTTTATGGTAATCACTTCCATGGATGTTTTTAAAACATAATTTTAACACCCAAATGCATCCCTGAACCGTCCCGTTTTTGTCTCGCTCATTTGAAAGCATTTGGCATGTTTTTCAGATCTCTTCTAATCCACACATTTCCCTTCCATCTTCATCATTTCCTTACAATCCATCTGTTGGATCAATATATTGGCTACGTGGCCTGGACAGTCACAGAGGGAGGATATTGCTGCTGGTGGAGCTGTAGTGAGCTCCGTATGTTCCTCTGTCTTCTCTATTCCTGCAGCTGGATCCAGAGGCTGGAGCAGACTCAGGTTTCATCCGTTCGGCTAACCTAAGTGCTTTGTTTCTGAACAACTGGAATGAAGTATTAATAAGTCTTCATTTCACTTTGGCCCCTTCAGAGTTGTTCCCAGCCTTGCCTGTCTGCCCGCCTCCCGCGTTCCCGTCGCATCCTGTCCTGGGCTGCCAGTCACAGACATGCTCTCTGAGCCCCCTCACACCCCTGTCGGCTCTAAGAGCTTGCAACGCTAATCGGTTCCTCTCCTTGGACAAGAGTGACTACCTCGTCTTACTTCCTTAGGCAGAGCTCTCTGGCTTATTGAGTCGGGAGTTTCCAGTCCAGTCTATTCACTGACACTTCATCTACAAAGTGAATAGAGAGTGACTCTCTTTTTCACTCAAATACCTCAACCGCTTCCCCATTCGTTTCCCAAATATTACTTTCAGTCACATTGAAGGAAAAAAATTGACTTGAAAGTTTAAAACTGCTCCAATGACCTCATTTACAATTCTGACATGCAGCTTGAGATCACCTTTTAACTTCTGAATGCACTTTTGGCCCAGAGACATTTAAAACATCACAATTATTACCCATTACTGTCATTTCGTATCCTATGATCCAGCTGATCAGAAATGAAGTTTGATCCGGGTAGTGGATAGCTTTGAACTGCCATCCTAATAATTTAGATTTATGGAGCATTCTATTTTGAAGAATTAAAAGTACCTTGTCAATTCATTTTTCTGGAAGTGAAATCACAGATCCTAATTTTCAGAGCAGACCGAGCCAGGCACTCAGTTCTGCCTACCATAGCACTGACACTCCATCAGCCTGGGCACCTCCCTCTCCTTCTCCCCCTTGCAGTCCATCACCAAAACCTTCAATCTTTCCACTTGTCTCCGTATCCCGTGATACTCTCATAGTTCAAGTCACTGGTTCTCACCTTTGCCACAGCCTCCTAACCGGGCTCCCAGGCTACATTTTTGGCTTCTCAGAATCTGTTTCCCACATAGCAGTCTGAGTGGCCTATTTAGCTGGAGCTTAGACAGTGTTTAACCTCTCATTGCTGCAGGTAAAACCCAAGCTCCTCCCCACAGCGACAGGACTGTGCTCCACTCTTGCCCTCCTCCCTACCCTCGTGGCTTTCTGCTCGCCACGTCGCTGCCTCTGCACCTGCTACCTTGGTCTCTCCTGGTGCCTCAGGGCACTCCAGGCCTTATCAGCACAGGCCTTACAACGCCCGTCCCACTCCCCTCACCACACTCACCAGCAGGTGTCAGCAAGGCTTTCCTGGACCACCTCCCCTTACCCACCCAAATATCTGGTGGTAGAAACCTGTTGCTTTTTTCTCCTTCAAATTACTTACTGTAATTATTTTAAACTGTCTCAAAATATGCATAATATAAAATTTACCATTTTAATAACTTTTAAGTGAACTGTTCTGTGGCATTACATTGCTGTGCAACTGAAACAGACCCAACAGTCCCATAGACAGTTTGTTTGTTTGTTTGTTTTGTTGGTTGGTTGTTTTTGATAAACATAGGAATAGACCCTTGTGGTCTTAAAGCTTATAACTTACATTTGTTTTATCTGAGTTTCTTCCTCAGGAAAGGACTCCCAGACCTCTCAAAAAGTATCAAAGAACTGAAACTCACCAGATCACTACATCCAGATAATGAGACTCAGGCCCCTCATTCACCATGATGGGTTCCTTACCCCTTCCAAGTTCCTGTTTTCCCGTACATGGTTACATTTCTTCCCTGCTATATAAAGCCCTAGTTTTAGTTGATCAGGGAGATGGATTTGAGACTGAGACCCCATCTCCTCAGCTGTTGCACCCAGTTAAAGCTTCCTCCTGGCAGTACTCGCTGTCTCAGTGGTTGGCTTTCTGTGTGGCGAGCAGCAGGATCTAGACCACACCCCTGGCGTTTGGTAACACAACTATCACCTCCATCCATCTCCATAACTTTTTCATCTTCTCTAACTGAAACTGTACCCATTAAACACTAACTCCCTATTCCTGCTTAGCCCAAACCCTCTGGCAACCACCATTCTACTTCCTGTCTCTATGCATGCAACTACTCTAGGAACCTCATGTAAGAGGAAGCATATGACAGTTGTTCATTTGAACCGGGTGCAGTGGCTCACACCTATAATCCCAGCACTTTGTGATGCCTAGGCAGGTGGATTGCTTGAGGTCAGGAGTTCAAGAGCAGCCTGGCCAACATGGCGAAACCCCATCTCTACAAAAGATACAAATTACCTGAACATGGTGGTGTGTACCTGTGGTCCAAGCTACTCGGGAGGTTGAGGTGGGAAGATTGCTTGAGCCTGGGAGGTGGAGGTTGCAGTGAGCCAAGATCATGCCACTGTATTCCAGCCTGGGCAACAGAGTGAGACTCTGTCTCAAAAAAAAGCAAAACAAAACAAAACAAAACAAAAGGTGCTCATTTGTGACTGGCTTATTTCATTTAGCATAATTTCTTTAAGATCATCCAGGTTGTAGTATGTATCAGAATTTCCTTCCTTTTCAAGGCTGAATAATATTCCATTGTATTTATATACCACATTTTGTTTATCCATTTATCCATTAATGGACATTTAGGAGGTTTCCATCTTTTTGCTATTGTGAATAATGTTGTTATAAACATGGATATACAGATATCTGTTTGAATCTCTGCTTTTAATTTTTTGTGTATATACCCAGAAGTGGAATTGCTGGATCTTACAATAATTCCATGTTTAATTTTTTGAGGAACCCCCATACTGTTTCCCGCAGTGGCTGCACCATTTTATATTCCCACTATCAATGCAGAGGGTTCCAGTTTCTCCATATGCTCACCAACACTTGTTATTTTCTGTTTTTTTTAATATGTATAATAGCTATTCTAATGGGTGTGAAGTAGAGTCTCATTGTAGTTTTGACTTGTAGTTCTCTGATGCAAATCAAATGTTCTATTAATGTTTAACATCTTTTCATGTGCTTATAGGCCATTGGAATATTTTTGGAGAAAAGTCTATTCAATTGACATTGAATTATTGTATGATCCAGCAACTCCACTTCTGAGTGTATACACAAAAGAATTAAAAGCAGAGATTCAAGTTCTTTGCCTATGCTTTTTTGTTGTTGGGTTGTAAGAGTTCTTTGTATATTCTGAACATTAGCTCCTTATCAGATATATGATTTGCAAATACTGTCTTCTATTCCATGGGTTGGCTTTTCACTCTGTTGAGAGTGTACTTTGATGCATTAAAGTTTTTAATTTTGAAGTCCAATTTATCTATTTTTTTCTTCTATTGCTTGTTCTTTTAGTGTCATATTCAAAAATGACTCATAATGTTAAGTTATATTTTTATTTGAATGTTTTATTACATAAATGCCTGCCTTCATAGACTATAAGATATACAAATACTGAAACCTCCATTTTGGTCACCATCATATCCCCAGGACTGATCCCGTGCCTGATGACTAGTAAGTGTTTCATCATATATATTTGTAATCTGATAAATGCATATCTTCTGATACTTTTAATTTGTGATGTTAAATGATACTTGATAACATATATGAAAAAATATTGATTAACAAAGGTGATTTCTGTGTGATATTTAATTCTCACTGAAAATTCACACTAAGTTAATTTAAATCAAGCCACATATAAAGTTTCAAGAAGCTTTGGAGAAAAAAAACACAACAGAAACTGTATCAAAGGCATATTTTAAAAACATATTAGTTTATTTTCCAAATCTTTACAGACTAAAAAATGAAGTGACTAGAAACACATCTTCCAGATTTTAGTCATTTCATTTCAGATCTGATGTAACTTCGTAATATGTTTCTTCACTCTTCATTGGCAGGTATTCAAAAGTGGAATTGACCCGCTTCTTAGATCAAATGAGGGGTACAGCTCCGGTGCCCAGGTTAAGTGATAGCCCAGATCAAATTCTAACTCTCCCTTTCCTCTATGATTTCGTAAACCTTCAGGAGAAAAAGCTGACAAGTATTCATCTGCCTGGTAGATCAAACAAACCCACGAGGGATTCTCTTTCATTCTTCTGTGCTTCTGGGAATTAAAATACAAGGGACTTGTATTGTCAGCTGCAAAACAGCAGGGGGAGCTCATGAGGTTTTTAAGGCAGCTATTACTCGCCACCCCACCCCCTCCAAAAACATTGCATTAAGTACACACTTAACAGTACCAAGGAGAAATTCAAAGGGAAAAGGAAGTGCGAGTGAGCGCGTGCACACACACACACACACACACACACACGCCCGCCTTCTAATGAGAGGTGAAGATGGACACGATCCATTTTATAATAAAGGACTGACAAACTAACACTCAATTCAGACCTCTGAAACCACCTGTCGGACTATCCTTACTACCTTAACAGTCCAGTGTCCCCGTGGGTACCCAAGACCCCACCACTGCTCTTGATTCTTGACCATCTTTCTCATGTGTCCAAACTAAGTTCCTAGACAGCTGGCTTAAAACCATAGTGCTTACGTTTTCCAAACGTGTTTTTAAATATTCAGTGAAATTGTTTTGGAGAACAACTTAAGTAGCATTTTAAAAATTAGGTTATAAACCACAGAGTAGTTTTTAAAATATATGAACCATAGACCTTTGTCACTGAGGAGAAAGAATGAGGGGTCCAGGGTCTACATCGTGGGTTTTAGGGACAGGGTAAGAAGTCACTCCCTGTGAGGACGGAGTGGCCAGAGAGGAACGGAAGAGTATTTCCTATTGCGGAGAAATCACAAGTGACACTGGTATTGCTTGCCCTGTTGTCCTTCGAGTTTCAACCTGGGACACAGGAATCAATGGTTAGCATCAACGAGTCATCAACAGCTGTCATTCTGAGGCCTAACAGAAAGCTAAGCTGTGACGCCGGGGATCACCACACACAGGGACTTGGGCTGCCGATGGACTTGCCAGGGCTAGGGTGGGATGTGAGGTCTTACCTTTGTCCCTCCTCTATCTACAAGTATGTCTGAATCACAGGTGAGCATCTGAGAATGCATCTTGAAACAGCTGTCACCTCTCCTAGAGGGGCTCATTTTTGGCATTGGGAAAACAGATTTTGGTGAGTGGCCACAAGGTCTTACAAACTCCCCGAAGTTCAGGGCCTTTTCTTGGTTTGTGATCAGTGTTTCCCAAAGAATACAGCTCTCTCCTCATGTCATTTCAGGATGACATGAGGATGACCTTTAAAATATTGTGAGTCCTACTTGTAATGGAACAATGAGACGTGGAATTGTGAAAGGAACTAGGATAAATATGTGACTATGTAGAAATAAGCTACTAGCTCTATTTTATGCCATTGACTTTTCTATGTCTGAACACTTTTTCAAGGGCTTTATAGGAAAGCAAATTGAAAAATAATAAAGTGTTTTCAATAAACTCCATCAAATGAATGCATGCATAAATTATGCATAATTATAAATTATATTGAATTTTCCTTAAAAATTATCTATTTGTTCTCCCAAACTATAATTTATTCTTTAGAAAAGGATATATTTTCAAAGAAAAACTATAGTAAAGAAGGACAGTCAACACATTACCTTAAAAAACTCTTTAAACAATGTAAGCTTTCTTACCTCTTTTAAAGGAAGTACATACATTCCTGGAGGAGGCATCTGAAGTTCCTTTCATCTAAATCTTCAAATTCTTTTTTCTACTGCCTGATAGTGTTTGGAAACCAAATTTTTATTTATCTTAAGTAACTTTTGAAGAAAAAAAGAATAAAGGAAGCTTTACTTATTTTCTAAATACTGATTTAATTTAGTTTTAATAAGAGGAATCTGAGTATTAGGTTCCAATTTTTATGTGAATTACATAAAATATTAAAATTACCAGAAACTCCAAATTATAGTGATCTTGAAGAATTTAGAACAACCCAAGAAGTCAACATAGCTGTAGGATGTATTTCATATTAATATACTGGGCGAAAATTAGATATTATGTGTTCCTTTTTCTGTAATGTTGATCCAACTAAGTGTCACAATGAGTTAAGTAGAGTTAAGTCATGCCAATTTGCTGGGACTTGATTTCCTCTTCAATAACATGAGGGGTTTCAATTAGATGATTCTTAGTTTTCTCCCAAGAGCTAACAATTAGAACTCTGGCCAGGTGCAGTGCCTCAAGCCTGTAATCCCAGCACTTTGGGAGGCAGAGGTGGGCAGATCACTTGAGCCCAGGAGTTCAAGACCAGCCTGGGCAACATGGCGAAACCCCATCTCTACAAAAACCACAAAACTTAGCTGGGTGTGGTGGCTTGTGCCTGTAGTCCCAGCTGTTTGGAAAGCTGATGCAGGAGGGTCACTTGTGCCCAGGAGGTCGAGCTGCAGTGAGCCATGATGGCACCACTGCACTACAGCCTGGGCGACAGAGTGAGATCTTGTCTCAAAAAGAAAAAAGAAAGAAAGAAAAAAAAAGGTACTCTGGCAACACAGGCATCCACCCCCTGTCGTTCTATTAAACTACATGAAACATAAAGGATCTACATGTTTAGGGGGCCTAGATTGCTGCCTAATTTTAGAACTAGATAGGTCATACCAGTATATAGCTAAGTCCTTCAAAGAAACTATGGTAGTGAGGGGAGAGCTGATGGAATTTGAAATGTCCCTTGGTGATAGAAACTCACTGGACAGCCCTTTCGCGGATGCAAGAGCCTAGTGCGGTTGTGGGAGAGGTACGGGCAAGAGCAGCGCTGCAGCGGGGGCCTGGGGCCGACCCGTCTGACTTCCCGTCCGTGCCGAGCCCACTCAAGCCGCAGCCATGTCTGGGGACGAGGTGATTTTTGATCCTACTGTGAGCAAGAAGAAAAGAAGAAGAAGCCTTTTATGTTAGATGAGGAAGGGGCTACCCAAACAGAGGGAACCCAGACTTCAGAAACAAAAGAAGTGGAGCCAGAGCCAACTGAGGACAAAGATTTGGAAGCTGATGAAGAGGACACTAGGAAAAAAGATGCTTCGGATGATCTAGATGACTCGAACTTCTTTAATCAAAAGAAAAAGAAGAAAAAAACCAAAAAGATATTTGATATTGATGAAGCTGAAGAAGGTGTAAAGGATCTTAAGATTGAAAGTGACGTTCGAGAACCAACTGAACCAGAGGATGACCTTGACATTATGCTTGGCAATAAAAAGAAGAAAAAGAAGAATGTGAACTTCCCAGATGAGGATGAAATACTAGAGAAAGATGAAGCTCTAGAAGACGAAGACAACAAAAAAGATGATGGCATCTCATTCAGTAATCAGACAGGCCCTGCTTGGGTAGGCTCAGAAGGAGACTACACATACGAGCAGCTGCTGAATCGAGTGTTCAACATCATGAGGGGAAAGAATCCAGATATGGTTGCTGGGGAGAAAAGGAAATTTGTCACGAAACCTCCACAGATCGTCCGAGTAGGAACCAAGAAAACTTCTTTTGTCAACTTTACAGATATCTGTAAACTATTACATCATCAGCCCAAACATCTCCTTGCATTTTTGTTGGCTGAATTGGGTACAAGTGGTTCTATAGATGGTAATAATCAACTTGTAATCAAAGGAAGATTCCAACAGAAACAGATAGAAAATGTCTTGAGAAGATATATCAAGGAATATGTCACTTGTCACACATACCGATCACCGGACACAATCCTGTAGAAGGACACGCGACTCTATTTCCTACAGTACGAAACTTGTCATTCTAGATGTTCTATTGCCAGTATCAAAACCGGCTTCCAGGCTGTCATGGGCAAGCGAGCACAGTTCCGTGCCAAAGCTAACTAATTTGCTAATCACTGATTTTGCAAAGCTTGTTGTGGAGATGTGGCTGGACAGGTTTGCTATCAGAGTGGATATACCATTGTATTAAAAACGAGATAAAAAAGCTGCCAAGATTTTTGGCGAGTAGTTGGTTGGTCTGAAGTCCTTGCAAGACGCTGATGCTCAAGCTGTTGACATACTCATTGCCTACTTTAACACCTGTCAGAGAAACGTGATATGGGGTAAGGAGGTGTTTTTTAAAAATCCTTCATAGACTTCTGTAAAATGCAAGATAAATTAAAGTTATTATAACAGTGATTCTTTCAAAAAAAAAAAAAAAGAAACTCACTTGACAGCAACATAAACAAAGACTTAATAAAACAAGTAGTAAATTCACAGGAAGGAAGAGTGTCCCTAAAATTTACAAATCTAATAAATCCTGCACTTGCTGGGTTGATGGCTATCTCCTCCTGGCATATAGCTCAGTAACATATACACTATCTGACAAAGTTGGCCTCTGTTAGGCTCTTCTCATGTGCTAGAAGTCCTCATTATTGACCATACCAACCACCAGTTGAATAACAGACACAATGGTAATCCCAGCTATTCATTCCTGCACTGTTGGCTCTCCCCACACACAGGTAAGAGGGCTATGCAGAATGATTCTCCAGTGGTCAGGATTCGGATCCAAGGATGTGCTTACCGTTCCCTTGTCATTATGGAAATGAGGTTCAGAAAAGGACTCATAAGTTCAAAGTTGTTGTGGCCTCTGGAAGAACACAGGGGTCTTTCCCCACTCACCCCCTCCCTTTGGGAGGGATAGATCAGGACATTGCCTTTCACTCTGGCCCCCAAGGCATTTTATCATTCACTATAAAAGTGGATGAAATATTTATTCTGTTGAGTTAAAAGGTCTTCAAGTAAGTTATGTCTAACTGGGTGTTCACTGATGATGACAAATGTTGAGATGTTGGGTATGCTAAGAAATGATATGACAAATAGGAATACCCTAACCCTTTAGACCACCCATTTTCAAGAGATTCTGAAGGACACGTGGACAAGATGATGAAACACAGCAAATAAACACTTCTAACAAGAGGAAGATTCAACCCTAACTACCGAAGCAGGGCTTGTGCAAGCTACACTGGGTGGATGGAATCTCCTTTCACCAAGTTTGGGCAGTGCGAACAGCGGAACCAAAGCAGGTCAGGAGAATGGTTCAGAATGTTTTCCCCAAGCTCAGTCCCAGGCCTCAGGTCTATTCCAATGTAAGAGGCCAGAGCACAGGGGGCCATTTCTGAAGAACCAGAGAAAAGTGGGAACAGGACTGAAGAACCATGAAAGAGGCCGGACTGCAGAATTGCTGTGTATGGCTGTGCATGCTAGCACCACACCGATGAACCAGAACTAAGGGATGCATGGGGCTGGATGCTGCTGTTTATTATTAGATGCATGTTTTTCTACTCCTGTTGTTTGCTGATAGAATAATAGCTTTACAGAATGTCAAAGTCAATGGTAATCATCTTCTAAAAGTTCATCAGATATCCAATTGTTAGTTTATCCATGCCTGATTCTTTTCTTACTGATTTCTGCCTTCTGGCTGAGGAAGCTACCAGGAGGTTAAGAGTAGGACCTCGCTGATTGGCACAGTATGATCCATCCAGGATCTTCTATGATGGGAATTTGAAGAACCTTAGCATACTTTTTCACGCATGCCACATAACATTTATTATTTGCAAATAGTAAAAGATGTTTTTATTTAACCACATTTTTGTCACTAATCTTTAGTTATTTGTTACTTTATCATTACTCATCATTGCTTAAATATATGACCAGTGAGAATATGTAGAAAACACGTACAAGTGCAAAGAAAAAAATCCTCAAATTTTGTCAAAATCAACTGTGAATGCTTTCATGTACCATTTTCACTCTGCCCTCTGTGTGTATATGTGTGTGCATGAATGTATAATATGGATTGTATTTTCATCCTAGTAGGCTATGGAGACAAGGAGAATGGAAATAAAGGCTTCTTAAGAACTATAGTGATCTTGGGAGTGACCTTGGGTGTGTGACCAGGCAGGATGCAAAGGGTCTTCGGTAGCATCTCTAAAGTTTGATTTCTTAGGAAAAAAAGAGCTAGGCCAGGCACGGTGGCTCATGCCTGTAATTCCAGCACTTTGGGAGGCAGAGGCAGGCGGATCACTTGAGATCAGGAGTTCAAGACCATCCTGGCCAACATGGTGAAACCACTTCTCTACTAAAAATACAAAAATTATCCAGCTATGCTGGTGCGTGCCCATATTCCCAGCTACTCGGGAGGCTGCGGCAGGAGATTCACTTGAATCCGGGAGGCGGAGGTTGCAGTGAGCTGAGATCACACCACTGTACTCCAGCCTGGGGACAGAGTGAGACTCCATTTTAAAAAAAAGAAAGAAAAGAGCTAAAGCAAATTCGGCAAAATGTTATAGTCATGGAATCTAGGCAGTAGGTGAATGAGCATCTGCTATATCTTTCTGTATATTTTCCTGTGCATTTGAAATATTTTATAACTTCCAAAATAAGGAAAGATTAGGATTGCTGTTCTGACAGCACATGCTGCATTGATGGCACTTTGAACATTTCTGGGCTCTCTGTTTGCTGCATGCTGAGACCAGCTCAGTCTGAGAGACCCTAACACAGCGACGCTAGAGGAATTAAAGACACACACACAGAAATACAGAGGTGTGAAGTGGGAAATCAGCGGTCTCACAACCTTCAGAGCTGAGATCCCCAAACAGAGATTTACTCACGTATTTATTAACAGCAAGCCAGTCATTAGCATTGTTTCTGTAGATATTCGATTAACTAAAAGTATCCCTTATGGGAAACGAAGGGATGGACCAAAGAGGTTGGGCTAGTTAACTGCAGCAGGAGCATGTCCTTAAGGCACAGATCACTCATGCTATTGTTTGTGGCTTAAGAATGCCTTTAAGTGGTTTTCCGCCCTGGGCGGGCCAGGTGTTCCTTGCCCTCATTCCCGTAAATCATTAGGGGCCATTATGGACATGTTACAGTGCTGCAGAGATTTTGTTTATGGCCAGGATTGGGGGGCCTGCTCCCAACAGGTCCCCCTTCTCTGATTTGCAAATTGACAAAAGCAAAGGCAGCTTTGTCACAGTGAGCTACTTCTCGCAGGAGTCAAGATCCACATCTGCAGACTACACAAAGACAAACAACACAGATTAAAAGCACAATCATCATTGAAATCACAGAGCTTCCAAGTGTTTTTATCCATTTTCAGCTCCTTTAAGCACTCCAGTTCCTGGCATTAAGGTCAGGTGTGCCTGGGCTGCTTTAAATATTTGTTCTTTTAATTTTAAATCCTTATGTTAAGCTCCTAGAGCAGCCCATATCATTTGAGGTTGAGGTGCCACTATACCGCCATGATTCCAGAAAATAGGAACTTTTGCTGTACTTCTTATCATTTCTACCATCTGACCGTTTTGTTCAGATCATCTGAACATAGTGTGGCTGTGGCACGCAGACTGAGAGGGGCAATTCAAGCTAAACATCCCCTTAGGGGACCAATTAATAATGATTCCATCAGAATCTTGTGCAGCACCTCTGCCTGTTCTGCAATGCAATCTTCCTAAACAAGTACGTTCATTTTTTCTAACTGGGTCCAATCCTGTTTACAAATAGGTTTTTGAGGGCAGTATGCCTCAATTACAAGAGCAGTTTTATTACGGTAAATACTGAGATCAGAAAGCATGTGTAACTGTGTCAGAGTGATTGCGTCCAGGCATTATTGCCAGCCAAGATTGATAAATATACCCAATAAGTATAATTGTTCTCTGTGTCAGCCCTTATTGAAGGAATACTCACGACAGTGGTGATAACCGCTATCATGGCTACCATTACATTACTCATTGTGACTGGTTGTCCTGCTTTCCCCAGGTTTTCTTCCGCCATCTGTGACAGCTTCTTGATCTGTCCCCAGGTGGGTGGCTGTGTTCGACGGGTGTTGCTCATGATAGTTGGGGTCCTCCTCAGCATCAGTCTTGACATGGCTTCAACCGGGGGGTCCTTGGGATCTTCCCAGAGTCTCTTCCTCGGCATCTGGCTCATGATAAGGTTTCAGGTGTCTTCATGGTATCCAAATCAGCTGTTGATTTTGGCCTGGAGATATACAAGCATAACCTCTACCCCAAGTTATTAATTTACCTATTTCCCAACTTTTTGTTACTGGATTTCTCCACCAAATCAGTTGTTCTGCTTCTGTCTTTGCAGCTGGTTTCTGTAGATGCTGATCAGCTGCTAATAATATCTGTCCTTTGGGCAGGCTCAAAAAATTAAAGTTAATAATGCTATGTTCAGTTGCATCTGCGGGGTTCCATATTTTCTGTCTCCCCCTTTCTGCTTTTGCAACTGCTGTTTTAGGGAGAGATTCATTCTTTCCACTATGGCTGGTCCTTGAGAATTATATGGGATACCAGTAATGTGTTTAATATTCCACATAGAGAAAAATGTAGCTAGAGCTTGGCTAGTATAGCCTGGGGCATTATCTGTTTTAATAGAAGCTGGAATGCCCATCACCACAAAACACTGCAAAAGATGACGTTTAACACAGGCAGAAGACTCTCTTGTTTGGCATGTAGCCCAGACAAAGTGAGAAAAGGTGTCCACGCACACATGTACATAAGCTAGTCTCCCAAACAAGGAAACATGTGTGACACCCATTTGCCAAAGAGAGTTAGATTCCAATCCTTGAGGATTAGCGCCTCCTGTGAAAGATGAGGAATGTACCATTTGGCAAGTTGGGCATCACTGGATAATAGCTTTGCTTCTTTCCAGGTAATGCTGTATCTGCGTTTGAGACCAGAGGCATTAACATGGGTTAAATTGTGAAAGTGTCAGCATTAGATGTTGCATTAGCAACTAGGCGATCAGCCATTTGATTCCCTTCAGTCAAAGGTCCTGGAAGAGATGTATGAGCCCTAATGTGAGTGATGTAAAAAGGGTGCATTCCACTTCCAACTGCTGTTTGCAATTGGGTAAATGAAGTCATCAGTTGTTCATCTGTATGAAATCGTAACTGAGCATTTTCAATTAACCGTGTGGAATGAACCATGTATGAAGAATAAGAAATCACATTAATAGGCATATCAAAAGCAGTCAATACCCCAATTACAACTACAAGCTCTGCTTTTTCAGCTGAAGTATAGGACGTCTGGAAAACTTTACTTTTTGAGCCAAAATAAGAAGCTTTACCATTACTAGACACATCTGTAAAAACATTCTCAGCACCTTCAATTGGTTTAAATTTAATTATTTTAGGGAGAATCCAATTAGTTAATTTCAAAAACTGAAACAGCTTCGTTTTAGGAAAATGATTATCGAGAATGCCCACAAAGTCAGCTAAATGGGTTTGCCAAGTAAGACTATTTATAAAAGCTTGCTGTATTTGTGCCTTCATGAGAGGGACAATAATTTTTCCAGGATCATATCCATGTAATTTAACAATCTGAGTTCTCCCAATTCGTATCATAGTAGCAATTTGATCTAAATAAGGAGTAAGAGTCCATGAATTAGTACGTGGAAGAGAAAGCCACTCTGCTGAGTCCCATTCTTGGACAATAACACCAGTAGGTGAATGCTGAGTTGAAAAAATTAGCAAATCTAGCATCTTCTCTGGATCTATTCTATTTATTTGAGGCTTATGGACTTTCTTTTCAATCAGTTGTCACTTGACCTCAGTCTCCTTTGTTAATTGCAGAGAGCTAGTAAGACTAGGATTTCCTCTAAGGATAGAAAACATTACTCATGGCATAGGTAGGAATGCCTAGAGCAGGTCGTATCCAATTAATGTCCCCTAGTAATTTCTGAAAGTCATTTAATGTTTTTAGTAGATCCCTATGTATGGCTACTTTCTGTGGCACAATGGTAGTGTCATTTACTGGGGTCCCCAAATAGGATTAAGGAGTAGTAGTCTGAATTGTGTCAGGAGTTATAATTAAACCAGCACGAGAAATCGAATTTTGCAAGTGATAATAACATTGGAGTAATATTTCTCGAGTGGGGGCAGCACAAAGTATATCATCCATATAGTGAGTAATCTAACACTGTGAGAATTTTTTCGAGTAGGTTCAATTGCTTGCCCCACGTACATCTGGCAAATTGTGGGACTGTTGAACATGCCCTATGGCAACACTTTCCAGTGATAATGCTTAGCAGGCTGCAGACTGTTTACTGCAGGAATTGTAAATGCAAACCGTTCACAGTCTTGCTCAGCTAAGGGGATAGTAAAAAAAACAGTCTTTGAAGTCTATGACTATTAAAGGCCAATTTTTTGGAATTATAGCAGGAGAAGGCAATCTGGCTGTGATGGTCCCATAGGTTGGATAACTGAATTGATGGCTCTTAAGTCAGTTAACATTCTCTGTTTACCTGACTTTTTCTTAATTATGAAAACCGGAGAATTCCAAAGGGAAAATGTTGGAGCGATGTGTCCATTTTCTAATTGTTCAGTAACTGATTTCTCTACAGCCTCCAGTTTCTCTTTACTTAGCAGCCATTATTCTATCCAAATTGGCTTATCTGTTCACCATTTTAAAGGTATAGGTTCTGGAGGCTTAACAATGGCTGCCATCAAAAATTATTTCCTTATCTTTGGCGGGAACTTTGTTTTTCCATTTAAAGTGGTTTTTTGAAATCTTGCAAATTTTTTTCTTGTCCTATACCAGGTACATACCCCATTTCATGCATTGTATGTTGACTTTGAGGGCTATATAATTGTTCTGGAATTAGAACTTGTGCTCCCCATTGTTGTAATAAATCTCTTCCCCATAAATTTTTAGGTACAGAAGTTATAACTGGTTGAATAGTCCCAGGTTGTCCATCAGGCCCTTCACAATGTAAAATGTAACTACTTTGATACACTTCAGCAGCTTTACCAACTCCAACCACGTTAAATTGAGCGGGTTGAATTGGCCACGCGGACTGCCAGTGCTGTAGAGAAATGATTGAAATGTCTGCACCTGTATCTAGCAAACCTTTAAATTTCTTTCCCTGAATAGTTATTTCACAGGTAGGGCGTTTATCAGTAATTTGATTTACCCAATAAGCTGCTTTGCCTTGTTTATTTGTGCTTCCAAATCCTCCTGTTTGTTTAGTTTCACTTTTCCCCATTCCCACATACGGCACAATCAGGAGCTGTGCTATGCGCTCTCCTGGCTCTGCTTTCCAGGGAACAGAAGTAGATATAACAATTTGAATTTCCCCATTGGAATCTGAGTCAATGACTCCTGTATGTATTTGTGCCCCTTTTAAACCTAAACTAGAACTTCCTAGAAGTAATCCTATCATCCCCGCTGGCAAGGGTCCACAGACCCCTGTTGGAACCTTTTGCTGGGGTTCCCCAGGCAGAAGGCTCACAGCTTTTGTGCAGCATAAATCTACTGTGGCACTACCAGCTGTGGTGGGGGACAGATGTTGTGCGGGGGGTGAGGGAATGGCCTGAGCTGGAAATGCCCCGGTTTAGACCGGAGCCCGGGACGGGCCCCTCATGGCGTTTCCCGAAATCGGGTTCCCATCTTTATCAAACTTAGAGTGACACTGATTAGCCCAATGTTTTCCTTTTTCACATTTTGGACATATTTCAGGCTCAGCAGTTTTCTTTTTTCCCGTATCTGGTGACCTGACTCGCTGATTTTTTCTACATTGTTTTTGGTATGACCATGCTTCCCACAGTTAAAACAAGTTCCAGGAAATGCAGCATTTCCTTTATCCACTCTTGGTCCTGCCATTGCCTGTGCTAGCAGAGTAGCTTTATGCAGATTACCTCCGATACCATCACAGGCCTTGATATAATCAACTAAATGTGCTTTCCCTCTGATAGGTCGCAGAGCAGCCTGGCAATTGGGATTTGCATTATCGAAAGCTAATAACTGCAACACTGTATCCTGAGCAGCCCAATCTGCAATCATCTTTTTAAGAGACTCCTGTAACTGAGCTATAAAATCCACATATGGTTCTCTTGGTCCCTGTTTTACAGCACTAAAGGAAGGGTATTTTTCCCCACCTGAAGTGATTTTTTCCCAAGCTCTAATGCACACTCCTCTAAGCTGCTCTGTGGCATCATCCTGCATGACCAGTTGTGCATCTAAACCAGCCCAGCCGCCAACCCCCAAAAGTTGGTCTGCAGTTATATTAATTCGAGGTTGGGCCAGGGCATTGAGAGCAGCCTGAATGGAAGCTTCATCTGCCCACCAAGTTTTAAATTGTAAGAACTGAGCAGGAGTTAGACAAGCTCGAGTAAGAGTGTCCCAGTCAGTAGGAATCATTGGACTGGAAACAGCAACATTCTTTAACAGTCCCATTGCAAAAGGAGAACCTGGTCCATACTGATTTATAGCTTGTTTAAATTCTTTGAGTAATTTAAAGGGAAAAGGATCAAATGTAGCTATAATATTTCCCTGTTGGTCTGGGAGGTGTATTCTAACAGGGAACTGCCAAGCCTCTAAATCACCCTCTTGTCTAGCTTGCTGAATTCCTGCCTGAATAGAACTAAGAGCGGTTGCTCAAGGCGCTGCTTGAACAGTCACTGGGGCAACTACTTTTTGCCCAGCGTCCTCTGGAAAAGAAAGATCTGAAGGGTCTTTTTCTTCAAAATAATAAGGAGGGGGTGCAGAAGGGTAGGGATGAACCTCTCCTTCCTTTGCCAATTTAGCTTTAGCTGGTAAATAAACATGCTCTGTAACCTCTTCTGTTACTTCGCTATACTCTCCTTCCTCCTCATCATCAGTGTGAAAAAGTTCCAAGGTGGAACGAACCAGACCCCACACTTGTCCCATTGTTACCCTGACGCTTCCAAGCTCCCCTTCTTACTCACCACGGGGATTGCTTTAAGAGTACTCGGGTGTCCTCCAGCTAGTTTTCCTTTCCAACCGTCGCTCTGGTGACCCTTCAACCTGGATTCGAGCCCCCACGATGGACACCACTTGCCCAGACCAGCTCGGTTGGGGAGACCCTAATCTAGCGGCGCTGGAGGAATTAAAGACACACACACAGAAATACAAGAGGTGTGAAGTGGAAAATCAGGGGTCTCACAGCCTTCGGAGCTGAGAGCCCGAAACAGAGATTTACCCACGTATTTATTAACAGCAAGCCAGTCATTAGCATTGTTTCTATAGATATTCGATTAACTAAAAGCATCCCTTATGGGAAACGAAGGGATGGGCCGAATTAAAGGAATAGGTTGCGCTAGTTAACTGCAGCGGGAGCATGTCCTTAAGGCACAGATCACTCATGCTATTGTTTGTGGCTTAAGAATGCCTTTAAGCAGTTTTCTGCCCTGGGTGGGCCAGGTGTTCCTTGCCGTCATTCCCGTAAACCCACAACCTTCTAGCTTGGGCGTTAAGGCCATTATGAACATGTTACAGTGCTGCAGAGATTTTGTTTATGGCCAGTTCTGGGGCCAGTTTATGGCCAGATTTTGGGGGGCCTGCTCCCAACACTGCTGGTTCTTTCAGAATGCAGAGGCTTCTGCTTTTTCACGAATTTCTCTTTGCAATGCTCAAGAACATGCAATAGAGATTTCTCATCATGAAGACTGAGTAATCTTCTCCTCAGAGAAGAGGGTAATCCTCTCCTGAAAAGAAAGGTAGAATCATTTCAACAACCCCTCTTCCTTCCTTGGTAACATAAAACATTGATTGTCCTGAGTTCCAGAGCCTCAAAGAGCACGCAGCATAACTGTGGGAGAATAGTAAGCATTGGACACAAAATGATAAGGCAAGTGCTTGAAGTGACGTTTTCTCTTTCCTGTTACTATCCCAGGATGATTAATCTTTTGAAGGCTGAAAATTTTTTGTGTTTGTTTGTTGCTGTTCTTGTTGTTGTTTTTGACAGAGTCTTGCTCTGTCGCCAGGCTGGAGTGCAGTGGTACGATCTCAGGTCACTGCAACCTCTCCCTCCCGGGTTCAAGCAATTCTCTTGTCTCAGCTCTTGAGTAGCTGGGATTACAGGCACGCGCCACCATGCCCAGCTAATTTTTGTATTTTTAGTAGAGATGGGGTTTCACCATGTTGGCCGGGCTGATCTTGAACTCCTGACCTCAGGTGATCCGCCCACCCCGGCCTCCCAAAGTGCTGGGATTACAGGTGTCAGCCACCGCACGCAGCCTCAAAGTTTTTTTTTAATGGTTCAGAGATGATGGGTGTAAATCCATGCCTTCTGGTGTCTGAAGGGCTTGTTTGAGCTGGAACATCCTTGACTCGGGAAATATCACAGTGTTCAGAGCTCACCTCCCCATGTATCACATAAAGCGTGCTCTTCCAGAGCTTCCTGAGCTTGCTTGTTAACAAGAGTATCTTGACTGGGGTCAAGACTAGTCGCCTTTTTCAAATTCGGGTGATGGCACTAAATTCTTGGAGGGCTTTGGCAATTCGGCCTAGGTAATTTGTCCTTCTGGAAAATTGCTGAAATACACCAAAATATATAAAAATCCATTCTTAAAATTTCATCACATAAAAGGAAGTCTACAATGAGATTTTAGAATTTAATTGTGCAGTAGATTTCCATGTGGGTGGTGGAGCCCACTTTTTCAAACTTGCATGCAGCACAATTTTCATTAACATCTTCCTCGGGTGCTCAAGAGATTCACTGCTGTTAGAAAGTAACAACTCTAAGACTCCATGTAATTTAGCAGGGTTTTATTTGATGGTCCAGAAGAAGAAAGGACAAAAATTACAAAGAAAATCTTCTTGCGATTCCAAAAGACTTGACAGTCAGAAATGGAACACTCTATCAAAACTGTTGAAGGATACTGAACAGTTGATTTAAACAGTCTTTGTGAATTTTTCAATTAAAAACAGAAGTGAGAAATTGGGTTCCCATTAATTAAGTCTATTTATTGAGCCAACACAAAGTGTCACTTCTTTTCCCATTCAAGGAAAAGCTGACCTTCTAGTACAGAAGAGAATGAGCAGTGAGGAGCAGTGCTGATGCAGTGTGAGGCGGCCTCCATGGTATAAGGTGAGGCCCTGCCCTGACCTGGGGAGCACAGAGACTGGAGAATTAGACAGTGTTCCCATCCCTGGACCCACAGCCTCAAGTGAGTGTGCAGCCTGAAAATGAGGGACAGGCAGCAACTTCCCAGCCAGTTTTTGTTGTTGTTGTTGTTTTGTTTTTGTTTTTGTTTTGTTTTTTTGAGACGGAGTCTCGCTCTGTCACCCAGGCTGGAGTGTAGTGGCGCGATCTCGGCTCACTGCAAGCTCTGCCTCCCGGGTTCACGCCATTCTCCTGCCTCAGCCTCCCGAGTAGCTGGGACTACAGGTACCCGCCATCGCGCCCAGCTAATTTTTTGTATTTTTCGTAGAGACGAGGTTTCACCGTGTTAGCCAGAATGGTCTTGATCTCTTGACCTCGTGATCCGCCCTCCTGGGCCTCCCAAAGTGCTGGGATTACAGGCGTGAGCCACCATGCCCGACCCCAGCCAGCTTTTAAAAAGAAAAAAAGCAACCCTCCTCCACTCCTCTCCAGCCCCCATGAAGGCCAGCATCTTTTCAGAAGACCAGGAAAAAACAGCCTCAGGCACTCAGTATGGGTGGGCAGGTGCCGGGCCCGGTGCTGTCACTGACGGGCAGCCCAGCAGGGTTAAAGGGGAGGTGGCCCAGCTCCTCCAGGGCCCAGGAGACCTGACACAGGCATACCCAAGTGCACTGGATAAAGAGGCTACAAAAACACGGTAGCCCCTAATGAGATATTTTTGCGCTTGGGTGAACGAAGGGCTGCTTCAGGAGGCTAGTGACGAAAAACCTGCCTGGCTTTTGTGCGGAGAAACGGCAGGCACTTTCCATCCTTTTCTCGGGGGTGGGTTCTAAAAAGAAGGCCTTTCGGAGTCTTCACGAGAGATGTGGATTTTAAGGGTGACCTTAGGTCATACAGAACTAATCAAGCGAAAACAATAAGAAAATGAGCCTGACAGTCAGCAAGTATCTGAGGACTTTATCAAAAAGAATTAGAAATGGACAAATTCACTGGGAGCTGCAAAGGATCAAATCTGCAAGGTGGCATTGTGTGGCTGGGATTAGATTATTTATTCATTGTTAATTTATTTATGTATGTATGCGCAAATGGCCTTGCTGCTGCAGATGCTAAGGGGCCTCTGAAAAGGCCGGGATTTTTAGATCCAGGCCTAGAATATGGGTCCATTTAACTCATTCTTTCCTTAAGGAGATCAGCACTGACTTTTATCTAAGGAGATAGAGGAGGAAAAACCATATGTGTTCAGGGAACGATGCAGGACTCAAGCAGTCCTAAGGACCCAAGTATTTCAGCTTCATTCAAGATTCTGGGGAAGACTCCATGCAGTTGAATGTCCAACAAATTAGCAAATGAATGCTTATGTCAATATGTGAAAAATCCCTGGTTAGTTTAAACAGATAAAAAAAAAAAAGCCTCTGGGGAAACCCCGGAAAATGCAGGCTCTTTTTCTTTCTCTTTTTAGGTAATTTAATTTAATTTTTAAAAGAAGGTACAGCACTTCCAGAGTTCCATGGAAACCCACAAAAGTTACACAAAATAAAAAGGTCTAATGGATCCTTGATCTTGTACATGCTTGAAATAGGCTCAGTGCGACCACTGGAAGAAACAAGGAGATTGAATCAGCCATTCTCTGTGTCGTGTTCACTATTCAGTAGTGCCCTGCCCAAACTGAAAAGCAGAGAACCCATCTTCACCTCCTATACACGCCTAAGGAGTGAAAAACAAATAATTACTCTGTATGTATGACAACATAGTTTGTAGAGGGAACCTGAGGGTGAAATCAATCATGATCTTATTTTCTCTAGGTTTAGGCAAATAATGATGAACAAAAATGGTCATTCTGTGTTCCTGCTGACCCAGCACAGTGGGGACGCTGTGTAGGACATGACCTTTGGGGGAAGGGAAAACAAGAACTCAGCATGGGGGATTCAGAAAAGAAGTCACACATATTGAAGCCAGTAACACCAAGCCAGTGAATTCTCCTTGAGGAGAAAGACCCACTTACTCTTCAAAAGAGATATATGACAGCTGACAATCCCTGGAGGAGAATCTTTCTACTAAATTGGTAAGGGATGCTAAGCAAATGATGTGGACTCAGGAAACAACGCATTTCATAATATATGGTTGCCTCTCAAGGTGAATTCGAGACCTCTCTTGAATTACAAAGAGGTAAGCTTTCTCCAAAAGGGGAGAAAATGAAAGAATGAAAAAAGAAAAGAAAAACCAAGGGAAACTCCTTCCAATAGAACAGCAAGATCTTCTCTCACATATTCAGTTGTTCTTGGTCCTTAAAATATTTAGCACCCAAGTGCTAAATAAATGATTAAGTTCTAAAAGTGAAAAGGGAAAACGTAGAGGACTTTTCTATACTGCTGAACATCATTAATTTATTCTCCACTATTTTAAAAGTGGGTATTTTGGCACTAAATACCAAACTATCTAAAGAATAAAAAGCTCAAAATAATTTGTCTCCTCATAAATCACCTTGGACTTACCTAAGAGTAAAGGGATAGTCAGTCTAAAATCAGTAACAGTTATAAGCCAAACCTTCATAAAATTATGAATTCCTTGGGTGTGTTTTCAACTTTTCAATCCCATAATTAATTTTCCTGCGTTAAAGTTTTATTTTGTTTGTGGCACATTGCAATGTAGTGATGTATGCCTGCTTTGAAGAGGAATTTTTAAATCACTTATTCCTAGTTAGGTTTTTATTTGTAATATGGATAGCACTGCTTGAAGTAGTAACACTCCACGTTTAAGTTTTCCCCCATAATGGACAGATAAGCCTTCTTTCCCATTATTCCAAATAATGAGCATTTTATTTTAATACTGTGACAGAGTGAAAAAAGGAGTAAAAGTAAAGATCTACTCCAATGTATTTTATTAAAACATCTACTTGGAAATACCATGGTTTATTATTCCTGGTGACACAACTTGGCATTTTTTTTCCCTTTCTGTTGTGCTTCATGTTATTGCACTTCATAGATACTGAGTTTTTTCTTTTTTTCTTTTCTAGTGTTTCTTTGTTACCTCTTCAGCTTTTATTTTAAGTTCCTACTCACTTGCAAATTTTTTTACAGAGTATGAATGAATGCCTGAAAGTCAAAGTATATGTACCCCGGAACAATTTGTCATTTAAAAACAAAAACAAAACTTTGACATTCAGGCCTTCATTTGTACTCTGTAAAAAATCTGCAAATGAGTATTTTCTGAACGGAAGGAAAGAAGCACTTTTATCATTTTGTTATTCTCTTGTTATCTATGAAGTTTGATTTATTGGAAACTACCAAGAAAGAAATTAGCAGAAATCATCACAGCAAGACTCTTTAAGGAATAGATTGTATTTAGAAAGGAATTAGCTGGAAAAAATTGCAAAATTTTTAAGTGCCAATTTTCCATTTAATTTTCACCAGCAATACCCATTTCACAAATGCTGTTTCTGAGCTTGAAATGTCAAAATAATCAAAAATAAACGTAGCTCACGTACTGAATTTTATCATTAAAATACTTTGTTTTCCATTGAGTGTTGGGAGATCTTTTTGTTGGTAACTGCTCATGCAGAACACGAGCAGATATTCTGGTTTTGTGAGGGCATCATAGATAGGATGCTCCTCCTTAGTGGTAGGAGATTCAGAGCTGGCAAAGAAATTCAAAAGTTACCTTTTATAAGCCCGAACATCTTACAAAGCAACTAAAGCAAAATGCATCCATATTTTACCATGCTCACCCTTTCCAAGTCATGCACAGGTGTTCATTCTATCTTTTTATAATGATAGCAGTAAGCAACAGCAACATGTATTGATGCCTTAGAATATTCCAGGCATTGTGCAAAGCAATTATCATAGAATTTTTTTTTTTTTTTTTTTGAGACGAAGTCTCGCTCTGTCACCCAGGCTGGAGTGCAGTGGCATAATCTCGGCTCACTGCAAGCTCCGCCTCCCGGGTTCACGCCATTCTCCTGCCTCAGCCCCCCGAGTAGCTGGGACTACAGGCGCCCGCCACAACGCCCGGCTAATTTTTTGTATTCTTTAGTAGAGACGGGGTTTCACCATGTTAGCCAGGATGGCCTCGATCTCCTGACCTCGTGATGCGCCCACCTCGGCCTCCCAAGTGCTGGGATTACAAGCCTGAGCCACCGCTCCCGGCCTATCATAGAATATTTCTTTTCAGACTCAAAATAGCCTGTGAGATAGCTATGATTATTTCCATTTTCCACAAGAGGAAACTAGTCATCAACAAGGCTAAGTAACCCTTCCCAGGTCAGATCATAGTGAATGGCAGAGCTGGGATTTGAACTTGTGCCGGTCTAATTGCAGAGCCCAAGCTCTTAGATACTATGTGCCTGCCTCTTTTAAGCATGGTTCACTTCTGCTTCTTGCTTTTAAATGCTTAAAAATGATTCGATTCTATATTGCACAATTTCTTCTAATGAATTCGACCTCAGCATTAACAGGCCACACAAGTGTACTTTCTGTAGGGTGGCTTGATTTCTCCCTGGAGATGTTGACTGGATTCTGTGAGGGTTTGGGTGGCTACTTCCCCCTTTCCTCTAGAAGCTCTGGCCCTTTCGTAATGGCAAGTCTGCTCACCAGCCCCCAGCTTCCCCTCTCATGGCTCCCATCATGCTCAGACCCACCATTTTCTTTTCTCTGCCTTTTTCTGCTTTATTAGCTCTTCTCTCACCTAGTTTGCCTGCTAATAATAATAACAAACATTGCTATATGTGCTCAGCACTGTTCTAAAGGATTTATATGTACTAAGTAGCTATAGCCTCATAACAACCCTACTGCGGAGGTACAGTCATTGATCCTCGTTTACACATATGGAACGGAGACACAGATTGAGTCACTTAACAAAGGTCACACAATTAGGAAATGATACAGGTCATGATCTCAACCAATGTATTGTGTCGTGTGATTGCACCTTGAGTAATGTGCTTGTGTGCTCATTGTCTGCCTCCTATTTTTAGTGTGTAACAGGAGAGGAATTTCCATGTTGCTCACCAGGGGATCTGCAGTCTTTAGAAGAATGCCCAGCATACAGTAGGTCCCAATAAATAGGTGTTGACTGACTGACAGCTTCTCTCCCATCTTGGCTTATCAAGGGCATTTCCCTGATCCTTACTGAAACTGCAGTAACTCAATCCCATCTTTACGTTCACAGGATGAACTGATCATTCGTAGAGTAGTGTAATCTTCAGGTCTTTTGCTCTCTTCAAGTTGAAGTTTGGGGTGGTGAGGGGGCTCAAGGTCTCTGAGATGGAAGAAACCTTACAGACATGTTTCTCCGCCCTGCTCAGTACCTTACAAAGGTCATCTCTCCCTGCAAACTGCATCCCCTGAGCTCCTGTGTCTCTGCATTCGAGCTAGATTTGCTAGTGAGAGACAGCAGGAAGTGGAGGCCGGGAAGTTCTAGCCCAGCTGCTTCTTTGCCTTGGCACCACAATTCTGCCAGAGGCTGCTCCCTCTGGAACTACCAGTTCCTGCTGAGGGGGTCCCCCTTCCAGCTGTTGCTGACCACTCTCCTACAGCTCCCTCGGTCTCCTTGAACAGCACTGCTCCGCTTTGCTCCCTCAGGCCTGATGGTGGGGCCTTCCCACTGTTGCTTGTTCTTGGGTACTTCAATATCCTTTGTAGGCTTCCTCAATCCTGCTCACATCTCTGTAAATAACTCTTTCATTAGATAGGCTTCAAAAATCCCAGCTGAAAATTCCTTCTTCCTGTTGGGTTGCTAATACAGGGACCACCTGGTCCAAATTCCCATCAAACGCAGCAATCCCCTCTGCAACATCCCCAGCCTCTATTTACCCACTTCCAGCATTTCGAGGCATCTATTCCATTCATAGACTGTCCTATTATTAAAATGTTATTCCTACTATTAAAATGTTATTCCTTTTTTGGAGGCAAAAATGATCTGCTTCCCATGAAATCCTATTTCTGTCATCTGAAGCACACAGAATAAGCCTCCTCTTTCCTCTACCTGACAGCCCTGTAAATATTTCAACAGAGCTGTCATGACCTCCCCCAAGTCTTCTCTCCAGGCTCAATGCATTCCACTTATTTTCCACTTTACATTTCTCCATGCTCCCATTTAAGCACCTGAAAATGAGGGAGTAAAGAATTGGGAGAATAAATTTATAATAATGGATAGGTGTGAGTGGTAGGATCAAGAAACCAGGAAGGAAGCGGAATCTCCCGATTTCTGGACTTATCCCTGAGGCTGACTTGTCAGCTTCCCATTATACCTCTTTTATTGTTATTACCACTTAAACTTATGTCACTTCATCCATTCTCTTTTTTGCATTTTTTGTTGTGAAAATAGAATAACATGAAAGTTACATTTTAACCATTTTTACATGTACAGTTCAATGGCGTTAAATACATTCAAAATATTGCGCAACCATCACCATTATCCATTTCCAGACCTTTTACATCATCCCAAGCAGAAACTCTGTGCTCATTAAACAACAAATTTCCATCCGCTCCTCCCTCAGTCCCTGGTAATCTCTATTCTAGGTTCTGTCTCTAGGAGTTACCTATTCACGTAAATAGAATCATGCAATATTTGTCCCTCTGTGTCTGGTTTATTTCATCTAGCATAATGAGTTCAGGGTTCATCCATGTTGCAGTATGTATCAGAATTTCTTTCATTTTTAAGGCTGAATAATATTCCGCTGTAGGTATATACCACGTTTTGTTGATCTATTCATCTGTTGATACACACTTGGGTTGTTTTCATCTTTTGAACTATTATGAATAATGCTGCTATGAACAAATATCTGCTCAAGTCCTTGCTTTCAGTTCTTTTGATATGTACCCAGAAGTGAAATTGCCGGATCATATTGTAATTCTATGTTTAACTTTTTTGAGAAACTGCCAATCTGTTTTCCACAGTGTCAGTACCATTTCTCATTCTTACCAGCAATGTGTGAGGGTTTCACTCTTCCCATATCCTCAGCCAATACTTGTTTTTTTTGTTTAGTTTTGTTTTTAATTGAGATAAAGTCTCACTCTGTCACCCAGGCTGGAGTACACTGGTGCCACCCTGGCTCACTGCAGCCTCTACCTCCTGGGCTTAAGCGATTCTCCCACCTCAGCCTCCCAAATAGCTGGTATCACAGGTGCATGCATCCATGCCCAGCTAATTTTTTTTAGTTTTGGTGGATACAGGGCTTCCCCATGTTTCCCAGGCTGGTCTCAAACTCCTGAGCTCAAGCGATCTGCCTACCTTGGCCCCCCAAAGTGCTGGAATTACAGGCATGACCCACCAGGCCTGGCCCAACACTTGCTTTTTTTAAAAAAAAAAAATAGTCATCCTAACAGGTGTGACCATTCTTTTAAAATTTTTTAAACAAAGGTTTATTGGGGTAACTGACATACAATAAAACAGCAATATTTAATGTGTATAATTTGATACGTTTTGACATACGTATATACCCATGAAACCATCATCACAATCAAGATTATTACTACCATTTCTATTACCCCAGAAGTTTCCTCAAGCCCCTTCGTAATCTCTCCCTCCTACTCCTCACCACTCCCTTTCCTAGGCAACTTCAACCAATTATTAACCCCCTATGTACTTCAGTTGCCCTTACCTCACCTGCTCATTTCCTTCCATCTGTGAAGCTTGATCACTTGGATCCAAGACGAGGGCAAAATGTATTAGCAGATACATTCAGTAACTTTTACACATACCACTTTCCCTGCTCCCAGCGAGCCAGCCCTAAGTACCAAGAACTTATAAAACTTAAGAGCAAGTTGAAAATTAACCTTGCAGTCACTGCTTATACCTCCGTTTTTTCCAAACACATACAAAGAAATCAGACTTAAATTACAGTTACCTTTGAGGTAAGAATTATTATTAAGAGCTTATAGACAAAGGAACTGAAGCTTGAAGAGGTTAGACAACTTGCTCAGAATCCCACAACTCAACACCAAAAGCACAGACCATAAAAGGAAACATTGATAAGCTGGACTAAATCAAAATGTAAAACTTTTGTGCTTAAAAGACACCAATGGGCTGGGTGCAGTGGCTCATGACTGTAATCCCCAACACTTTGGGAGGCCAAGGCAGGTGGATCCCTTGAGCCCAGCAGTTCAAGACCAGCCTGGGCAACATGGTGAGACCCCCATCTCTACCCAAAATACAAAAATAGCTGGGCGTGGTGGTGCACACTTGTAGTCCCAGCTACTCCGGGGGCTGAGGTGGGAGAATTATCTGAGCCCAGAAGGTCAAGCTTTAGTGAGCTGTGATTGTGCCATTGCACTCCAGCCTGGGTGACACAGTGAGACCCTGTCTCAAAAAAAAAAAAAAAAAAAAACACCCACACAATTGAGAACATAAAAAGACAAGTCAGAGGCTGGGATAAGATGTGTGCAAATCATATATGTGATAAAAGACTTAAATCTAGAATATGTAGAGAGCATTTACAGTGACCAACAAATAGAAAGTTCTTGCCAAATGACCAAATTTTTTAATGAGCAAAAGATTTGAATAGACATTTTCTTAAAGGTGAAATATCAATGTCTAATATACAAAGAAAAGATGCTCAAAATTATTATTCATCAGGGAAATGCAAACTAAAACCAGAAGAAGATACCGCTAGACACCCACTAGGATGGCTATGATGAAAAAGACAGACATTAACAAATGTTGTTAAGGAAACAGGGAAATTGAAACTCTTATGTATTGCTAGTAGGATTGTAAAATGGTACAGACACTTTGGAATGTAGTTTGGCAGTTTCTTAAAAACTTAAACAAACTACTAATACAACCCAGCAATTCTAAGAATCTATCAGAAAAATGAAAATCCATATTCACACAAAGACATGTACACAAAAGTTTATAGCACTATTATTCATGCTAGTCAAAAACTGGAAACAGTCTAAATAGGTATCCATTGATGAATGAATATGCAAAATATGGCACATTCCTACAATGGAATACTATTCAGCAATGAAAAGGAATGGATTTCTTTACATGCTACAACATGGATGAACTTTAAAACCATTAAGCGCAAGAAGTTAGACACGAAATACGTACTGCATAATTGATTCCATTTATAGAAAATATCTAGTAAAAACAAACTTACAGAAGCAGAAAGCAGATGGAAATGTTCTAAAACTGTTTTGTGGTGGCGGTTCCACAAGTCAACAAATTTACTAAAATCACTTACAGTGGGTGAATTTTATCATACGTAAATTATACTTCAATAAACCTTATAAAGTTACATGACTGATAAATGGTAGCACAAGTTGTAAAGAAAAGTTATCTTCAAAGACCTATGATTAGTAAACCTACTCAAAGACGTAGGATGTAGAATATATAAGTTGGTGCTGGAGTTCCTCAACCTCCCTAAAAATTAACAAGAAGCTTATTTGGGGGGTTGTGTTCAGCAATCATACTTTAATCAATTATTTCATTAAAAGCCATTAGTTATTTTATAGCCTTTTACTGTGTTTTAGATTTCTCACAGTTTTACTTCAGTCTATTAAATTCCCTGAAGACTTTGTTAAATATATACAGTGGATGTATTTTTGTGATTTTAGTTTAAATTTGCTTTATATGAATTCTTACAGTTGAAAACGTTCAAGTACAGAATAAACCATTACTGCGAATACGCTCATATGACACAAGAACAATCTCTGAGCTTCTTTGAGGATGGCCAGATGACTGCTGACTGCACTAATTGCAATCATATATCCATACAGGTTCTTTCTATAAAATAGTGGTCGCCAGTTATGAGGCATTAAGCCTTCATGGATATAGACAGACTATTCCACCTAAGTGATCTGGCAGAAGCTTAGTTTTCTACCACAACACCCACTGTCCTCCCTCCCTCCCTTCCTAGCTGGTCAGAAAAGCTACTCAGAATAAAGACTACATTTCCCAGCCATCTTTGCGCTAGGTTTATCCACCTGACTAAATTCCACCGATAAGATAAAAGCAGCAGTGTTTTTTTGTTTGTTTGTTTGTTTTTTGTTGTTTTTGTTTTGTTTTGGTTTTTTGAGACAGAGTTTCGTTCTTGTTGCCCAGGCTGGAGTGCAATGGCACAATCTCGGCTCACTGCAGCCTCCGCCTCCTGGGTTCAAGTGATTCTCCTGCCTCAGGCTCCCAATTAGTTGAGTTTACAGGCATGCGCCACCATGCCCAGCTAATTTTGTATTTTTAGTAGAGACGGGTCAGGCTGGTCTCGAACTCCCAACCTCAGGTGATCCGCCCGCCTCAGCCTCCCAAAGTGCTGGGATTACAGGCATGAGCCACCGTGCCCGGCCTAAGCAGAAGTGTTTGCAAGTGCCCAGAGAATCGTGCTTAAAGGGAACAGACTCAGCTAGAAGGAACCCCTTTCCACCATTCCACCTTTTCCCCTTCGTCAGGCCTGCCACAAGAACATGAAGGCCAAAGCTTCAGCAGCTGTTCAAACCACGATGTGACCCTGAAGGCAGGAAACTTAGCTTTGGAAGGTAGAGAGCCTGGGTAATACCCTGGAGCTGCCACATCAGCATGGGCTGCTGCCTCCATTCTTCTCTTATGGAACAGAAAAACATGCTTCTTGTCCTGTTTAAGACATAGGAGCCAAGTTTCTTTTACTCACACAGAGCCTCATCCTAAGGGACACAAGGTCTAACAGAAAAAGACAATGGAATCCTTTCTCTAAGGAATGAGCGGAGAGAGGAGAGCAAGGCAGTGAAGTTCTTTATTTTTTTTTTTTTCAGGTGGAGTTTTCGCTCTTGTCGCCCAGGCTGGAGTGCAATGGCACAATCTCGGCTCACTGCAACCTCCACCTCCTGGGTTCAAGTGATTCTCCTGCCTCAGCCTTCCAGCCTCCCAAGTAGCTGGGATTATAGGCATGCACCACCACGTCTGGCTAATTTTTTTGTATTTAGTAGAGACAGGGTTTCACCATGTTAGTCAGGCTGGTCTTGAACTCCTGACCTCAGGTGATCCACCCACCTTGGTCTCCCAAAGTGCTGGGATTATAGGCGTGAGCCACTGCGCCTGGCTGGAAGTGAGGTTCTATAGCAGCATGTCTGTGAGGCCTCAGCAGAGAGGTCCAGTCACACTCAGTAGCCACAGTTAACGACTACACCTGCTATGCTGGAAACCACCTCAATAATGAGATTCGTAGAACTATACTTAATAACTGCTCCCTAGTGATGCAGCAAAAGGTAAATATATACACATCAAATGTTCACATCCTAAATCTAGTTTATTTCTTCCAACATAAAGATTGGAGAATTATTGTAAGGTGAAAGGTAAGTCCATTAAGGAGTTCCTGAAATGCTGATCTAATCAGAAGAAGCTTCTTAAAATTCTCAGACTCTGCAGTTTCTTAAAATTCTTAAAAATACAGTACTTGTTGACCATATGTAAGATGAACATATTATCTAGATTCTCTGTCTTTTCTCTAAATTATGTACCACTCAGACTTAGACTCACCAAGACCTACATGTCCTAGGCCTCTCAAGGGTTAGTTAGTTAATGAACATAATATAGTAGCTATCTTAATGCTATGTGCAGATAAATGTTTCATTATTTTTTTGTGTGAGAAAAATGTGAATTTTTTTTTTTAGGCAGGACCTTGCTCTGTCACCCAGGCTGTAGTGCAGTGGTGTGATCTCAGCTCACTGCAGCCTCAACCTCCTGGGCTCAAGTGTCCTACCACAGCTTCCTGAGTAGCTGGGACTGCAGGCGTGTGCCACCACACCTGGTTAATTTATTTTATTTTATTTTTGTAGAGATAGGGTCTCACTATGTTGCCCAGGCTGGTCTTCAACTCTTGGCCTCAAGTGATTCTCCTGCCTCAGCCTCCCAGAGGGCTGGGATTATAGGCATGAGCCACCGTGTCCGGCCTAAATGTGATGACTTTTAGACCTCTGATAATGGTTTGCTGGTGGTAGTACAGGGCAGATAATGCATATGCCAGTATCTTCAGTGAGGAATTGCTGCAAAGCATAGGTGAGTTCACTGGTGGAATACAGTGTGGATTGGTAGTTTGGGCTCTAGTGCAGATGTGTTGCCAATTTTAGGCTTAGAGATCTAACAAAAGTAGTTAGATTCACACAAACATTAATTCCTGCCCTCATACCATACGGCTGATGCCGAAGAAAGACAAGAAGCATACGTGGTCAACATGGAAGTTTAATTTGGACCTTACTCATTCAATAGAAGATGGAACTTTTGATTCTGGAAATTTTGAACAGTTTCTAAAAGGTTAAAATCAATGGAAAAACTGAAAATCTCACAGACGTTGTTAACAGTGAATGCTTCAAAAATAAAATCACAGTTGTTTCTGAGAAACAGTTTTCTAAAAGGTCCTTAAAATGCCTCACCAAGAAATACCTTAGGGAGAACAATCTTAGTGATTGGCCTTGAGTGGCTGCACCCTGCAAAGAGCCTCACGGACCCCACTGTGTCCCAGCCAGTCACAGTGAAGATGGGTAAGTCTGAGGAGCAGGTAAAGCTTCCTTCCCAGGGCTTTGCTTACCAATACAACAAATCGAGCATACGCGAGAAAGAAACATCTAGAAATCGACTTTCAGTTTATTGGTGAATAAAAACATTGTACTCTTTAAAAAATTAATTCCTGAAATTAATCTTCCTTAGAAGCCTCACCTTTCTTGAGTCTCAAATTTCTTCCCTGTTCCAAAAAGAAGGTGGACAATATGACCTCTGTGGTTCCCTTTAGTGCTAGCTTGCTGAGGATATGAATTCTCTTCTGGAAGTAACCAAAAAATAAAAATATAAATTAAAATAGTGCATATACACTAAGTAAACACATTGTCTTCAGATTTGCTGAAATGGAAGTGTTCTGGGAATAAACCAACATGCTTCAGGATGTGTGTAGTAAGTAAACGATTTGGCTACTGAGACAAATGACCTTTCCCTTAAGATTTCAAGAAGCTAGTTATTTTAGACCCTTAAAAGTTGAAAGTACTACGTTAAAACTAAAAATACATGTTACTGTGGAAATCAAAGGTGGACTTGGCATGTAAGTAGTCGTCCAATCTTAATACTTTTAATAGACCTTCTTGATAGAGATACCCTTGGCTATCTGCCCTGGCTGAGAGAGCCACACGCCAAGCTTATCCTACTGGGTGGCTAAATGCAATCCTATGGGAAATAAAGTGGTCACAAAGTCCTTCTGCTTGTGGCTTGTCTAAACGTCCTCCCTACAGTTTAATGTACAGTATGTGGTCATCCTGGCTAGTAAGCCTAACCTGCCCAGATGGAAACAACCCAGCATGGATTAGAAATTAGAAAGCGTGACTGCAAGCCCCTGGGCCAATAGGCCAAAGGAGTGGTTTACTTTGACATTCTGAGAGCCCAGACTCCTCTCACAAGGTACATTGTAAGTTCCTGGACTCCTAAACCTCTCTGAAATCCATTTGGTTCATCAAGAACTAACTGGGCAGTTATGAAAAAGGTTACATAGTAAGAAGTGGAAAAGGCATGCTGTGACTCATACCAAATAGGCTGTGATTTTCCTAGTAAGTAACATTGCTCCTTGCACACTAAATTATCCCATATTAATCTCTATGTCAATTTTTTCATTGCTAAAGTCGCACAGGCAAATTCTGAAATGGCCGAATCTCCAGGAACAGAGAGGAGATCCCTGGTTGCCTGTGGCTGGGGCAGGGGATTGACTGTAAAGGCTGGGGGAGGTGTTCTGGTTCTTGAGTTTGAAAGTGGTACATGTATCAAATCCATGCAACCGTGTTCCTAAAACGGGTGAATTTTATTGTATGTAAATTATACCTCCATACACCTAAGTTCAATTTTTTTAAATCATATGTCAAAAAACACAAACCAGATAATCATATTTGATCCAATTCTCTGGGTATTTTAAATACCCCACATGCATACAAAAACCCTGGCTAGAATCAGTATCTCAGCTGCTGACATAAGTATTAGACCAGAAGGACACGAGACAAATGACACCTAACATTTGCAACCAGTGCTGCCATGAAGTCTCACTTAGATAAAACAATATTTTACCATCCACTACATGGAATATGTTCAGCAGTGGGTAATATAAGAAATTAGGCCAGAACACTAGATCAGAGTTATCTGGGACTCTAATGTGGAGTTAGCCTAGTCTCTAAAACTCTTAACATTTATTACCCTAAAATTCTGTCACAAGTTTCAGGATGCATTAATAAAATGCTTGTTTATTTCTTTAGGCACTTTGATGAATGCCTCAATAGCATTTTCTTAATTTTATTATGATCAATCACTAATAATTTTTTCTATGTATAATACTTCAAAACTTTTCAGTCTGCCTCAGTAGATTTTCCCCCAGGCTTTTCCATGCCAGCACTGCTAAACTTACAAATCTGAACTTACTGACCAGCTAAATGTATTAACAGGTCTCAGCGTTCATGTGATATAACATGCTCTAAAAGAATTAGCCTAAGATTGTAGCATTTCATTCCTTACACTGAAAAGACAAATTTTATTGCTAAAATCAAATATCTAAAATTATTTTCCTAGATAATATCTAAAATGCTTTTCCTACACTAAGAAATACATTTTACACCTTAACCCAGTACAGACACACATACACACACACACACACACACACACACACACACACACACACACACACACAGAGAGAGAGAGAAAAAGGTTTCATGAAAAAAATAACCCTTACTATATGAGGTGCACTCGACATTCTGCTCTATTTTGCTTTTTTCTTAAACGCTGGCAATGACACATTAAATTGATTTTATGACCTACTAATGGATTCCATCCCACTATTCAAAGAGCACTGTTTCAGGCCTTTGCATATGTTAGTGTCTCTGCTTGGAGTATCGTTTACTTCTTCTTCTCCTGGCCAACTCTTAACTGTCTGTCAAGATCCAGTTTAGAGTGTCTATCCGTCTCCTGCTCCCTGGATTAGTACCACTCTGTGTTCCCACAGCACATCTTGTATACCTGACACTCTACGTCAATCTCTTCACCGGTTTGTTGCCTCCTCTCGACTGTGAGACTCTAGAGGACAGTGATGGAGTTGCTCATCCATGTGGCCCCCTCTGCCTAGGAGACAGTGTCTAACATAGAGCCGACCTTCAGTGAATATCAGCTTAATGAGTAATTCATCTATTCCAGTTTTCATCTGGGTAGATTGAGATGTCCAAGATTACAAAGTTTGGCTATCTCCTGAGGGAACTCTTACACATTTCAGTAGTGGAGCCACCCAGAGGTGTCTAACTTTAGGCCAGAGCACTTCTCTCCTTGGTTTACAGCAGCAATTTTCAAATTTCTTAATCTAAGAATTCTTTTACACTCTTAAAATTAATCAGGACCCCAATCAGCATTGATTTATGTAGGAGATAATTATTTATATGTAATTATTTACTGAGAAATCCAGAGCACATACATTCATTCTAACTATCAATGTTTACCAATATAAAAACTGAGAAATATTTAAAACATAAAGAGTACACAGCACACTTTTCAGTAGCCATCAGAGCAATGGTGTTATCACGCGTCATTTCTGCACACTCCACTCCATGCTCATCAGAACGAGAGTGCAAATAACATCTTAGTATTACAAAATAGTTTTGACCCCACAGGCCCCTGAAAAGGTCTCAAGGACTCCAAAAAGTCCTCAGACCATACTTTGAGAACCACTAGTTCAGAGCATTTAAGCTATAGACACTGCTGCTTAAGAGGGTTCAATAAAAAACACCTCTGCTTTTATCACCTGGGTCTGGAACTGAGAGAGAAGGATTATGTGGGTCAGCTTTATTATTGACAGAGCTCTTGGATAATATGGCATGACTGCATGGTAATAATGATCTTCTGAATATTGTCCCCCAAATTTATCACCTAGTCACGGTGCTAAAAACTGCAGCTCTCCCCCTAGAGGCAGGCTCCTGTAAAACTTTTGAGCCAGAAGGGCAGTCCAGAACGCAAGCACCCTGTGGGCAGTGGCTCCCAGTGCAGAGAAAGGGGCTGGGCTTTGCCGTCCCACAGCGCAAATCAGAAATGTCACTCTTCCACTCCTGGGAGGAGAAAATAAGAAGCCAAGAATATTATGCTAGTGGGGCTCCCTCAACAAGGAAGAGAATATCAGGAATGGATAATAAGAGCTAGGCACGATGGCTCACGCCTGTAATCCCAGCACTTTGGGAGGCTGAGGTAGGGGGATCACTTGAGGTCAGGAGTTTGAGACCAGCCTGGCCAACATGGTGAAACCCCATCTCTACTACAAGTACAAAAATTAGCAGGGCATGGTGGCGGGCGCCTGTAGTCCCAGCTACTCAAGAGGTTGTAGCAGGAGAATTGCTTGAGCCTGGGAGGCAGAGGTTGCAGTGAGCCGGGATCACACCACTGCACTCCAGCCCTGGGTGACAGAGCGAGACTCTACGTCAAAAAAAAAAAAAAGAATGGATAATCAGTATTACCCCATATGGCACTTAGCAGCAAATTTGTTGTGTTACCTAAAATTACATATTTTAGCAGAGTATCAATTTTATGAAATTTTCCTATCTCTAAAAAAACCTGCATAATTTGTGAACCTCTTTGTAAGAGTGAATACATGATACATTGAGGTATTATTTACACTCAGCAATTGGTATCACATTTTAATACGGTAACATTCCCATATGTTAATGTCTGCTTGGACCACTCTTCACCCCTTCTTCTCCTGGTTCACTCTTGCCTTCACCTGCAAGTGCTATGCTAACATGTTAAATAATTTTCTAAAAAATCTCAGATACTTTGTCATCTATATTAGGAATAATGTGTCTTCTTAAAGTAACTCCAGGTTGAAGAACTTCTACTTACAGGCATCTATTCAACAAAGACAAATCCTGGAATTGGGATGGAAATGATGGCTCATGTCTTAGCAAACTACCGGTACATCTACTAGAACCGGGTACTTCTTTAACCAATATGAGCACAGCAAAGGTCAGAACTAGGTTGTTTTTCATAGTCGAGAGCACATTCTCCCAAGTTTTCTGTTCCTCAAATACTACATACAAGATTAAGCAGCATTACATGTAAACAATATCCCTTGAGCATATACATTCATGACATAAAGAGACACTAAATTAAAGTGTCTGATGAGTATTGTCAAGTCTTTCTTGCCAAATAGAATGATTTTGTTGAATAGATACTCTTGGCCTAGAAATGTGCTAAACTATTCCTGAGTTTTCCCAGCTGTCTCACACTTAACAGTGTTTCAGGTAGCAAGACTTACGTAATTTCCGTCCCAATAAATACATCTTAAAAGGAAGGGATGTCAGTGACATTAAATGACAGTGCAGCTTGGATGTCAATGCCACCGGAAAGAGGAGAGATGGGAAAATAAAGTGTTATCACTGAGCAAGGTTTCAAAAAGTAAAATTTCCCATGTACTTTGGACAAACATAAATCTTTAGGCAATCAGAAAGAACTTAAGACATTCTGATCCAAAGGCCATAGTCCAAATCTTTTTATAGATTCCTCGGAAAAATAACTTAGGATAGATAAAAGTTGTCAGTGTTTTTTGTAAAAAATAAAGTTACAGTGATTTTTAAATGAAGCAATGAGATGAAAATAAAAGACTAAAACTCTTTAGAATCATGATTTATGAGTAAACCAAGGCAAAGCTTCATTTCAATTTGGAATAAAAATGATTATGAAGCTAAAATTCAAGAAATTGAACTCCAGGTTTCATATTACTTTTTAACATTTTCCTTTGCCAAAAAAATAAAGGTCCTTTTTTCCCTCTTCCCTTTCCTTTCCCCTTTTGAGGGGCGATCTTTATGAAATGAAATGTCCTCTAAAGCTCACATCCATTCTTTCCCGTCTTTTAACACAAAGAGTTTTACCAAATGTGGCTCACTCAGTTATTTTCTTCTGCCCAATCCCAATACCTGGGTGTGTTTGCTTAGATTTCAGGCTACTGCTAAATTTTTCAATTTCTTTCAGTGCTCCCACCCACTGGAAATAGAAGTTTCTTAGCAGCAACAATATTAATTAAATGAAGCAAAGCCCCACTGTTTACTAACTGCATATATAATTTCCTACCCAAGTACAAATTTCAGAGTTAAGTGTCTTCACCAAATAAACTGAGAAACCCTAGACAGTGGGAAGACACAAATGTTGCCTCATGTTGCCAAAGAAAATAAGAAAGACCTGACAAACTACTGGCTAAGCATTAGACAGACACATAGATAGAATCAATGTGCTTTTTCTCATGCAAAGAAAAAAATTAGATGCAAACTTTACATTTAAAACTTCATTGTTCCCCTTTAATCTGGCCACCATCCGAGTGGTGATCTGGATGTTAGAGAAGAGATGAATGGGAGACATTGGCAGGGATTGAAGCTTGGGGATGAATGTGGAAATGTAGAATGGATGTTTCTTTTTTTTGGCTTTGAGTTGACTGTTGTTTCTGTCTGTTTTTTAGAACTGATCCGAGAGGACAGGGAAGTCAGTGTGGGCGGCTCTAAGGAGCCTCCCTCTCTACAGCTGCGGCTCAGAGGATTACGGCGCTTCATCCACAAGGCAACATTGCACAAGTAGCTTTTGAACAAAAGTCATGGATACTATTAATGATATGGTAATCCTTAATCGAGCTACCTCCCAGTAGTGATTATACTGACATGGGAAGAATATCTAAGTCGTGGAGGCAGCCCACAACAACACTGTGTCATTGTTCACCCCAGGCTCGACCAGGACTAACTTTTACCAGCATCTCTAACGTCACCTTTCCCTCGATGCCTCCCCACAACCCCTGGCCCCAGCTCCCACACCCACCCCATCATGGCAAAAAAGTAGCAAAGAAAACCCCGCTCCTAAATCTTTTTTTAGATTTGTTTTTGCAAGTTCCCACACACATTTAGTGTCGTCTCAAAATTCACGCTGTCAACTGTCTCTAGGAATCATTTCCATCTGAGAACAAGACCACACAAAGGTTAGTTCGGTGGGTCTCAGTGAAGATGTTTTAATTGTCTGACAATAGATTCTTCCATCATTTGACTTGCAAATACTGTCCTCTTGCTCTCAGATAACATGTTCAGAATTAGACCATTTGTCAATAAATTTCCCAAAACTCCTTCATTATGATACTGAGATACAAGTGGTTTGCCATTTGACAAGACTCAATTACAATCCAGCAGGGAAAATCTTATGGCTCACTACACTGTTGGACTCCCCGAAAGGCCAAACTTAATTTACTCATAGATGAGTCCCCCTTAACATAAGGAAAGTGACCTTCATAAAGACAGAATATATCTATGATTTTTATGTAATTATATGGGTGGGATAAACATGTTCAAATGACTTGTGGTAAATGTACTAATGAAGCTAGAGAAACTATACCCTAACTACCACCCTGACCTAATTATTCTTTTTCCATAGCTCATTAATATTTTTAAACGATGCCATTTCTCTGCCATTCAAAACAAATCTAAACAAAACCAATAACTAATATAATTTTATGGACAATCTCCCATATTCATGAGACCACATAGATGATTTTTCTAAACCCCATAATAAGCCGTGTCAACACACAGTAAAATTGGGATGTGAAAAAAGTCTGCTTTTTCTAACAAGCATCTCTGGAGGAGATCATTGTTCTAAATCAGCTTTTCATTATTCTTTGCTAAAAAAAAAAAAAAAAAACTCTTGGAAAATACACATATTTTTAGCAGAACTGCCATCTTTAACGAATGTGAGATGTATACATTTGATCCAATATATGACTATAAAGAACAAATAAAAAACTGTATACATATAACATTATTAGAGCCACAGCCATACATAGGTTCATACTGAGCACTGTGATAATTTATAAAATATTTTAGAGCCACAAAACTAATGTACTGACTTCTATGTTAAAATTAATAATTAATTGGTTTTTGTTTGAAGGCTGGATTTGGGCAAAATGATAAGGGCAGAAACTTTCCCTCTTCATTTTATATACACTTTATATTTGGATATTTACGATAACCCTTTATTGCTTTTCTAACTTAAAAGATAATAAGAGTAAGTGACAAAAACACATGAAGTGCTTGAAACGTCTGAGTATCTTATCGTCTCTAAGTGGTTTTGTTTTCTGAATTTATTCATATGAAAGTCCCACTGTGGCAACTTCACAGTCCCAGCAAAGTACAGAGTAAAAGTTTTGAGATTCTGGTTTATGTAAAAATTGGCTACACAAATCAATACATCATGTCAAATAAAAGCATAGAAGCTTTAACCCCATCTCATTTATCTACATACATCTTCCACTGCTGAGGTGAAGCACAGCTGATCATCACCTCACCTAAAAATTATTAAGCATAATTTTCTCTTTTTTCTTTTTGACGGAGTCTCGCTCTGTCGCCCAGGCTGGAGTGCGGTGGCGCGATCTCAGCTCACTGCAAGCTCCGCCTCCCGGGTTCACTCCGTTCTCCTGCCCTCAGCCTCCTGAGTAGCTGGAACCACAGGTGCCCGCCACCAGGCCCAGCTGATTTTTTGTATTTTTACCACAATTTTCATTACCTGGAACGTATAATGAGAAAAGTATTGGCCTTAGAGCCAAGCAAGCTAGGCCTCGCCATAGAAATGTTTTGTTCTTGCCAAGTGCAGTGGCTCACAACTGTAATCCCAGCACTTTCGGAGGCCGAGGCAGGCAAATCACCTGAGGTCAGCAGTTTGAGACCAGCCTGGCTAATACAAAAATTAACCAAGCGTGGTGGTGCGCACCTGTAGTCCCAGCTACTCGGGAGGCTGAGGCAGGAGAATCACTTGAACCCAGGAGGCAGAGGTTGCAGTGAGCCGAGATCACACCACTGCACTCCAGCCTGGGGAACAGCGTGAGACTCTGTCTCAAAAAAAATAAAATAAAATAAAGAAATATTTCGTTCTGGATTCAATGTCTGTAGTTCAAAGATACACATCTATTTGTTTAAAGAAACCTAAAATTCATATTTAATCTGGATGAGCTATTTTATTATAATATTCTGGCTTTGGTGGATAACTGTCTAGCCTCCTGCAAACATTGGGCAAAATGATTCATAATCGACTTTCTTCAATTTATTAAACTCGTGAGGAAAATTCAAGTTTTCCATCACATTGTATAGATAAACTAAAGCACAGAGACCTTAGGAACTGATTTACTTGGGACAAAAGACTGAATCAATTTCTTTCTTCCATCATGCTGCCTACTCTAATTTAAAAGATTTGCTGTCTAATTCAGGGCTGTCCCATAGGAATACACTGCAAACTACATTCATAATTTTAAATTTGCTAATAGCACACTAAAAAAGATGCTTTTAAGTGCAATTAATTTTAATCATATATTTTATGTGGCCCAGTATATCTAAAATATAATCATTTCAATATGTAATCAATATAAAAATCATTGAGAGGTTTTAATATTCTTTTTTTAATACTAAGTCTAAATTGAATTCAGACTTAAAAAAATAATAAGTAACCAGAAAACATGAGTGAGTTTCCTGTAAAAGCTAAACCTTGCATTGCAAGCCACATTTCAAGTGTAACCTTACTTGTTGGCACAGTAATGGTTAGCAGAGGCACAATTGCTTGTCCTGACTGTCCAGAAGGCAAGGTGGTATGGAGTATGTGGGCTCTGGGCAGGTGCAGTCTGGGTTTGCACCCTGGCTCCGCCACTGCTAACTGGAGGACAATGGGCAAGTTACTTTCTGTGTCCCAGCTTTCTCATATGTGAAGCAGGGCTGTTGTAAGAATGAAATGAGTTAGTATTTAGTGCCTGACAAGTAGTAGGCATTAAATGTTAGCTATTGGTACTGCTATTGTCAGAGAATGCACAAGAGTACACAAGAGCTAATTATTATTTGTACCCTCCCCCCAGCGAAATTTGTAAGAAACTAGACATGCTAGGTCTATAACAGGGTTTGTCATGTGTTAAATTGTGTCCCCAAATGATAGGTCAAAGTCCTTATCCACAGCACCTCAGAATATGCCTTCATTTGAAAATAGGGTAGTTGGAGAGGTTACTAGTTAAGACAAGGTCATACTGAGTAAGTTGAGCCCTCATTTTGAGGAGACTGGTGTCTTTATAAGAGCAAGGAAACTTGGACACAGAGACAGAGACACGCAGTGTGCCACATGACAGCTGAGGCAAAGATGAGAATGGAACAGCCGCAGAACAAGGCTCACAGGGATTACCAGTCACCCTGAGAAGCAAGGAAAGGGGAGGGAAGGATTCTCCCGAGTCTCAGAGGGAGTGTGCCCCAGCTCACACCTTGATTTTGAACTTCCAGCCTCTGGAACTGTGAGAGAATACATTCCTGTCATTTTAAGCCACCCAGTTTGTGGTGCTTCATGATGGCAGCCCTAGGAAAGTAATACAGACTTCTTCACCCAAAAGGAAGCACTCTGTCTCACCAACAGCCAAGGTCCTGCATGACTGACGACCTGGAGATTGCAGACCTCCAAGGAATTAAAGTAGGCTCTACAAAGTCTGGGCAGCGCCATCTTCCAAAGGCTGCTTCTCAAGTCCACACACACACTTTGGAAGGAGAATCCTGCTCTTGGACGTGGTATTCTTGGTGGGACAGCTGCCTATAAAATGAATGAGGAAGTCACAAACCCAGCGAAATAATTCCATTGGTTTCTTGGTGATTAAACTAGTGTGAGCATGTCACAAAGTCTACCATTTGTTCTTAATGGACTTTGTCATTTTTTGCCACAGTTTTTTCAAACATCTTATTATGGTCAAAACATTAATTTTCATTCAGTTTTTTATTTGTTTCTTTGTTTTAGAGACAGGGTCTCACTTGGTCACTCTGGTTGGAGTGCAGTAGCACAGTCATAGCTCACTGCAGCCTCAAACTGCTGGGCTCAAGTGATCCTCCTGCCTCAGCCTCCTGAGTTTAATTCAGATTTTTAAAAAGTGTTAGTATTTATGTGTATCCTTAAAAACTGGGGCACTAAAGGTAGGACTTACACAGAAGTAAAATAAAAATAGTCTAAAGTGATATGGATTTTTATATTGTTAATACTCCTGGAACTGTTAACCATTCTATATACTGTTTTCTATAGTTCTTCATTCTCCTCAATTTGACACTTATGTTTCTTTTCCATTTCCATTTATATATATATATATGAAATGAAGTTCTCAATCATATATGCAGATTTTGTGACAAAATTACAAAAAAAATCTCTAAAAGAAACATTTATTTTCACAATTCAGGAATGCTTGACTGTAAACACAAGTACTCATAAATGTTTATTGTGTTGATTTTAATTTGATGATTATAAAATAGACTCTAAAAATGAATTTATTACTCTAATGTTATGGCTTGTTAATTCTTCTTATTTACCAGGGAAACACATGCTTCTGTTACAGCATCTTCTTAAGTCATACTAAGTGGCTGCCTCAAATCTTCATTAATATTTATAAGAATATAAACTACTTCAAGCAGAACTTTTCACTTAGAGAGAACCTTGGAGATCTTTTGAGCTAAACTTTTCATTTTACAGATGAGAAAACCAGAGCAAGGGGATATTAAAGATTTGACGAAAGGCATGTCATTATTAAATGAAAAGCCAAGCTGTAACTCTTGTCATCCAAGTCTCCTAACACCCAGTGTAGGGGCCTTTACACCACACCACCAGGCAATAAATTCCAGCCTTCTATCTGGCAGATACGATGGACAGTTAGCAATCCATCAGTGAACTCAAGCAGAATTGAGGGAAATGGTATTTACCATTAAATTAAATAACGCATGTCAAGCTCTTAGCAGGACATGGGGCACATAATAAACGCTTGTTAAAGAGAACAGTTATTTTTGTTGTTGTATAATTCAGAAATGCAATGTGAAATAGTGGAAACGCTTGTAGATTTTCAAATCAGATGGACCTAGGTTTAGCTGGCAGTGTACTCTCACTGACTTATGTAACCTGAGCAACTCACTTAATCTTTCTATGTATCTGTTTTCTCACAGGCAAAAAAGGAATAATAATGAGATTGGGTATGTAAAATATCGATAAGTAGAGGCATTTGTTAATGTTAACAGTGAAATTATAATCTGTCATTTTATATGTTGAGTCAATAATATAAAGAATTCAAAGAGATGTGACCTGTCATTAACATTGATCTACCTGAAATTGAGGGGAATAGGCCAGGCTCATGCCAGCTCTATGGTTAGTGCCCCCACCTCTCTCTTTCCACCCTGCCCCTTTGCTTTGGCACTGACACTTGGGCCTCAGTGCCTCTACTCTGCTGCCTTCTGGAAGTTCAGGAAACTCCCTTCATAACAACTTGCTCGTACTTCTCTTTCCCTACAGGCCCCATACTTAAACAAACAAACAGGCCAGGCGCGGTGGCTCATGCCTGTAATCCCAGCACTTTAGGAGGCCAAGGTGGACAGATCACCTGAGGTCAGGAGTTCAAGACCAGACTGGGCAACATGGTGAAACTCCGTCTCTACTAAAAATACAAAAAACTTAGCTGGGCGTCGTGGCGCATGCCTGTAATCCCAGCTACTCGGGAGGCTGAGGCAGGAGAATCGCTTGAACCTGGGAGGCAGAGGTTGCAGTGAGCCGAGATCGTGCCACTGCACTCCAGCCTGGGCGACGGAGCAAGACTCTGTCTCAAAAAACAAACAAACAAAACCAAAGAAACAACCCCTGCCCCCCACTTCATTTCATTCTCTCAGGCACCTGATCTTCACCTCCTAAAATAAAGGCTAATACTTAGCTGAATAACTTACTCAACTAAGTTAGCATGCCCATGTTCTGTGGAATGCTAGCCTCTAAGATGCTCCATCAAAGAGGGTCAAATAAGCTTGGGAAATGCTATGGAATAATTGCACGGTAGGAGATGCCCACCTTTAGGTAAGGCCTACTGGTACCTCCTCAGCACTCCTGGTTCTCTTTCACTTCAAGGGCTTCCTACTGCCAGCACCTGCGACTCTGTCTGAGGGCATTCTCTGACTTGTAGCATGCTTTCATCATGCCCTTCAAGCCAAACCAGGTTGGTAACTTCCACCCTGCTATCAAGAACTAACAGAAAACATGGGTGGGTTTCATGGCTAAAGAGATAATCATGAGATCTGGAGGATGGTCCAGGAGGCATATGGGATGAAGATAATTATATTCTGAAACTGCCCCAGAAAAAAAAAAGGTATCTTTAGGAAGAAGCAGCCCATCTTTCAATAGCTTCAGCCCAAATCATCAGATGCCTGGGACTGCAACATGCCTTAAAGTACTTGAGGAATAAAATGGTCAATACTGATCAGAATTTTAAATACTTAAGCCTTGAACTACCCTATAAAATCCACGAAAAGATTTTAGAAAAGAGTAAAAACTTGGGTTTCCTGATAGAGAAATACAGATTGAGAATATTTCAGAAGGCATTCTTGCTCCGCCTTTAACACAACCATTGGCAATAGGTGTGTACTCTACTGTCCAGGCAGAATCCTCTGGGAAGAAAGCAGAAAGACGTCTTGTAAATGGGAGTCCCTTGGGAGGCGAGTGAGGGGGTAAAAGTCAGTTTGTGTGTGGGAGTGTTTAGTGCAACTGGGAACTAAACACCAGTCATCTCCAGGACTTGACTTTTGCCACTTACTGCAATTTTCTTCCCAACTCTGCAAACACAGTTTACATGCCTCGTTTATCACCTCAGTCACACATTACCCTCCCACGTCCACTATTCAGGTTCTGAGACATTAAATAGTTTCAAATGCATTGCCATAGTTGATCATTTAAAAATTCTATCGTTTTGTTAACAATGTTTTTTCAAAAATCCTTTGTCACTTATAAAATATTAATAAGTGAGATACCAGGCCATAAAGAGAAAATGTAAATAATCCTAGTACTTTTGGGGTACATTCTCTGTACTAAAAGCAAGAATAAAAAATTTACCAAGAAATGAGAAAATGTGGAAAAGGAGTGCTAAGAATCCAACACGGCCATGAATTGGGGGTCTCTGACATTTCCATCTTCATCAAGGGGATTCTGTCAAGTAGTAAGTCAAACTCTTCATCAGTAATCTCCACACCAAACCTGAAACAAATAGCAGTTAGCATCAGTCACCCCCCAAGTTCACATTTGGGTCACCCATACCCACAATACCCTAAGCATATGGCTGCCATTAAAGCTTTGTGACTGCTGCAGTCCTCAAGATCAAGAGCACCACGTGAATATCAGAGGTTAATCAGGGTTTTGATCGCTTCAGCTTTCTCAGAGAAAGAGATTCTACCACAGAATCCCTGCATTGGTGGAGCACAGAAATAGAAACACCGGCATGTTGAATTGTGTGTGATTGTCCTCTGTAAAAAGTTATTCATTACACTAAAACACTGGTATTGCTTAAACAAGTTAACTCTGAAAAGCCTTTCAATTGGGCTGCTTAGCATGAAAGAAAAGGTAGAGAAAAAAAATGCCTTTCGAAAAACAGCTTCCTAATACTCTTGCAAAGCATTTCATAATGGCTTTAAAGACATTTTGCATACAAATATTTTAAAAGTGGCAGTGTTTATTCATCAGCAAGAAAGTGTTTTCATCTCTCAAGAACAATCAAAACATAATCCGTGAATCACTGGCATAAATAAGAATGACTTAAGCAATAATAATGAACAAGGCATTCATTCATCATTTTGCAAAGCTGATAAAACCCAGCTGACTTTTGGAAAAGAGGGGAATATATTTTCTTTTGACAACGCAATGACAGAATAACATCAAAAAGGCTCTTTTTCCATTTTCATTATTACTTCCTTAATAATTATAAAAAGGCAAAATATTTATATGATCTGCAGAGAAACCAGAGTATACTTTCTTAATAATTATAAAACAACATATATACATCATCAACAACAATGCAACAAACCAAAATGGCTTTTTTTCCTAAGCTGCAAATAAGTTATCACATATTTGTATTCGGAAATACTTGAATTTAAATAGCATCTCAGGGACTTTGCAGTTGGGTATCCTCTTTTTCATTTGTATAAAATTAGAAAAAAAAGGGTAATTTAATGTTATAGCTGCACAGTGTTTATCTTACTCCCTTTTATTCTCTTTATCATTTCTTCACAATGAAGTTACCTGGACTAATGGAGAACTCCTTGGTATTTTGCATCAGAAATGAAAATTAATTCTCAGGTTTTATTTGGATTTAAACTCTTAAACTCAGTACTTTAAAAGGAAACAAACATTTTGTATAGGCATATTGGGGAAAAAAAAAAGATTAAAAGTCAAGAAATCCGAATCTAGTTTATATCCACCATTCTACAGCTAGATAATCATGGAAAATCACTTAACTTTTACATTTCATTTATAAAAGTGGTCTCAATGGTCTGTGAGTGTTCTGTATCTTACTGAGGGGTTATGTGATAGTGAGATAATGATAACAAAAGTGCCTGGAAAAACATCACATAAATATTGTGTATTACTATTTTTGATGTAGAAATCAGGTTAAAAAAGCCCTCCCAAACATACTAGAAAAGACTGTTCAAACCTGACAGTAACACAAGCCCTTTTTCTCAAGAGCCCGTCTTGGTGAGTGGCATGTGGTTTAGTGGAGATAGCATGGGCTTCGGGTTAACTGGACCAACGTTTGAATCCCAGCTCTGTCATTTAGTAGCTATGTGTGGCCTTGGGCAATTTCCTTAATTCCCTGAGCCTCAGTTTTCATTTGTATAACAAGAAAGGCTATTTTGAAAATTGATTAAGTAAATAAGTATGCATATACTATCTTTAATGTAAAACGTGTTTTCTTAACAGTGAAACTACCTTCACTGTATTGGATAAAATGAGGCTTTCCCTAACCACCAAAATTAGTCTCCCACCTCAGTGTCCAATCTCTGTCTTATCGCACTGCTATTATTATCTTATCTCTCTTACCACTATCTGAAATTATTTTATTGGTTTACTGACTACTTGGTTATTGTCTGTCTTTTGTCTCCACTTCTCGTGTAAACTCCATGAAAACAGGTTTAGTGCAACTAGGGACTAAACACCAGTCATCTCCAGGACTTGACTTCATCATTTGCCTGTTCACCATTGTATCCCTAGAATGTAACAACAACCAGAAGGTACTCAATAAATATTTAATCAACGAACAAATGACTAACTCATTTCTACTGTAAGGGTATATGTACTTGAGAGAAGAGGAATTTTTATTATGTGAAATAAGGCATATGTTAATTATCTTGATTAAGCCATTACACAATGTATACATATTTCAAAACATGTTGTATATGATAAATATATACAATTTTATGTCAACTTAAAAAAGAATAAAGAAATAATAATAACATAAAAAGAAGCTTTTATGTATTTATTTGTATATATTCCTGGGGTACAAGTGCAATTTTCCTACATGGATATATTGCATTGTGGTGACGTCGGGGCCTTCAGTGCATCACTGGAATAACACATACTGTACCCATCAAGTAACCCCCCCATCCTCCACCCTGCCTCCCACCCCCTGATTCTCCACTGTCCATCATTCCACATGCTACATCCATGTGTACACATTTTTTTAGCTCCCACTTATTAGTGAAAACGTGTGGTATTTGTCTTTCTGTGTCTGAGTTGTTTCACTTAAGCTAATGGCCTCCAGGTTCATTCATGTTGCTGCAAAAGACACGATTTCATTCTTTTTTAAGGCTGAATAATATTCCATTGTGTATATATACCATATTTTCTTTATCTAATCCTCTGTTGATGGACACCTAGGTTGATTTCGTATCTTTATTATTGTGAATAGTGCTGCAATAAATATACCAGTAGAGAATGTGTGCTTTGAAGAGATTGAAAAAGGTTTGAAATAAGCACAGTGGAGAATGGAATATAGAGTTGACTAATAAAACATAGTGGGAATTGACAGGAAATTGACAGGAAACACTAGGAATCCACGTGAAGTTGGTGACAATGAATTTACAGTAATGTATGTCTCCTCAGTAGCACGGTTTCCCCCAGCAGCACTAAGCAGCCTGGGTGCAGGTGAAGACAAGATGAGCAGTTGGGCACATGCAGGTTTGAGAATTTGTCAGATAGATGTGAATAAAAGACAACAAAGCAAGGGAGCGTAGAATACTGACCAAAAAATGACTCATGGAAAAATAGAATCTAAACCGTGCTCCAGCTTAGAGAGGGAAGACAGAACATGTGTGCAGGGATAGAACTGGGAAACAGCAGGAAGGTCAGTGGACTAGAACAGATAGGAGATAATAGTCAGGAATGGGCTCAATTCATGATTTCTTAGGTGTAGTTATTTTGGATATCACAGTTCATCTCAGACTTCCAAGAGAGTTTACATTCTTAGTACCCCCCAAAGACCTCCTTCACTTAGAAAGTGAATATAATAGCAAAAACTAAAATTTACTGAGAATTTCATATGTTCTTAGCACTATGCCAAGCATTTTACATGCATTGTCCCCATTTAACCCTACCAGTATCAATTACTATCGTTCCTAACACTGTCCTAATAGTGTCAGTGAGATCTCTGAGGTGACTGCGTATGAAGAAAGTTAAAGGGAAATAGTCTGGAAATGGCACTAAAGAGCGAGGCAAATGAACAGCTTCCTCCTGAAAAAGGAAGTAATGTCTTGGGCAAAAAGCCAGTTTGTGATTAAACTGCATTTAGAAGGGTGGAGGACGGAGAAGAGTTTGTGCTTCACGGGTTGGGAATTCTGGAGGGCACAGTTGGAGGATTTTACAAGGGGAAGCATCAGAGTTTGGAAGAGTGAACAAGAAACCCAGATGAACATTAGGGTAAGAGAATTCTGAAAGTGTATATAGGCCAGACAATTGGGGGGCGGAGGTTACGTTACAGGTAGTATAACAAGGAAAATTAGTATGAGGCCAGATGGATTAAGATTCTAAACCTCAAACATAATCATCTAGGCCATATTTTTAGCTCATCACTCACTGTCTCTCTAGGTACAGGTAAGTAGCTTAAGTTTTCAGCTGTAATGATAATAGCAAATATTCATTGACTGCCTACTACATGTCAGATACATTACCTGTATTTATATAATCCTTACAACAACACTATGAGGTAAATGTACTATATATTATCTCTGTTGTACAGTGAAACCTTACATAGTTATTACCTGGTAGAGCTTGAATTTGAACCTTGCCAACTGTCTCTGGAGCTCTCCAGATGACCATTTTATTATTCTCACTGCTCAAGCAGGGCTGCCATTTCTCTTCCTACAGTTCTCTTTACCATGTTGCACACTTTCTCTAGCAGAAAAAGGTCTCTCCACAATCCTTCCAGAGAAACTTAAATATTAATGTATAAGATTATGACAAAGTCAATACACTTAAAGCTAACCTTTAACACTATACTCTGTAAGTGGATTTTGAAATAAGAATAGTTCATCTCAGACTTTACCCAAGAGAGCTTACATTCTTAAGTATCCCAAAGACCTCCTTCACTTAGAAGGTAGTCTTAAGGCCTATATCCCAAAGATAGTATTTTAGGACAGATCCAGTGTGTTTAAGAAATCATCTGTCACACAATAAATTTGATCTGCCCTCAGACAGGAAACTAGCTTCTGATATTTCTCCCCAAGGACAAAAAAAACAAGTTACTGTCAGGCTTATTTTAAATTCCATAACAGAAAATATATTGGGTTTTTAAAATTAGCTCCATACATTTTTCTGTCTGTATATAGCAAATAAACAAGCAAAGTAGCTTTCATAGATATAAAATAAGTAGTAGGAATCCCATTATAGAAATTCCCCTTTTCTGTTATTTAAGTTTCAAAATACCAAAGCATAGTATTTGTATATAGAATCCAAGAAGAAATAAAAAATAAATAATCTGGAAAAAAAACCCACAGTTGGATTCTTACTATCTTAATACTGATTTAGCAATCACACTTTGATTTTAGTGGGTGAAATTTCCAAGGAATCTAAAAGTCTAAAAGACTTAAGTAGAAAAGATGGGGCCTTACATTTAATAAAGCTCCTTTATTTACTCCTACAGGTAACTATAATGGGAAGGCTTACAACTGAAGTGCTTATGTATTAATGACTTTAGACCTCTTCATTAAGGACTTTGTAATTTTTACTAAATGACATATTCTTCAAAAACAAAAAAAATCTATATTGGCTAAATATATTTTTCTAATTATGTGTTTTAGAAATAATACTATGTCTACTGATGTAAATCTGAGTTTGTTTCATTGCATTTTAACACTGGTTCTTCAACCAAATCCCTAAACAGAACCATCTATTTTCCTCACAAATCTGTGTTTAATTGGATACTTAAATTATTTTAGTATGCAATTAAATCATGTGTAATATTCAAAAAGTATTTCAGGATGATATTCTTATCCTCTTTTTAAAAAGTACAATGTTTAGAGCTTCTTTTTAAAGACTTTAATTTCTTACATCAACATCTTTTCCAGTAGATTACTTTATCTTTAAAATACACACCAGGATATATAGTGCAGGAGAAACAGTATTTTTCATCACCTCTGTTCTCTTTATTACTGTCAAAATCTTTAATACTATATTCCCTCAGAAAATAGCTGGGTATTATTATAAAACAAGTTCTCAAGCTCTGGTAAAAGTATATACTTCAAAATGGAGAAATAATCCAGCCTTTAACTGATTTTCCAGGAATTTACTTCTCTAACATTAGACGTTAAAAGCACATTAAAAACAAACAAAACAAAAACAAAAACTCTGATCAAACCCAGGGTGATGATAAAAAACATTAATCCTGATCATATATGCAAGATCTCTTGGTAGATGACATACTCATTACCCATCCTGAGTAATACGTCTTGTCTTTTCTCCATCTTGTACTCCAAAGTCAGATCCATGGGCTTGAAAGGCTCCAGAAGGGCCAGGTGGGACTGAGCCTGAGATATGGGAATTACTAGTGTGATCCTGGTATTATGAACCACAAGTGGCCCAGCGTCATCCCAAATCCCCAGAGGACCTCCCAACTGAGAGACCTCTCTTTTGAGCCATATCAACTTGAGATCTCCCTTTCTCTTTTTCTCTCTCTTTCTCTTTCTTTCCCTACAACTGCCTTTCCTGTATTGTACACTTCTATTGTATCTCTCTCTTTCTCTCTTACTCTATATATAATATCTCTGTATCTACAGTATCTATCTCTCTATACATGGATGTGTTTTGTTTTTATTATCAGACTATCTTCAAAGAAAAGGATATTTGCCATCATAGAACATTTATTTATATTAATCAAAATAAACATAAGCGAAGGGCTTCGAATAATAATTTCAATGACTTTTTAAAAAAAGAATTTCTTAACATGAGTAATAAAGTGAGAAGACCTGGGTTTGAGTCCTTAGTTCTGCTATTTATGCGATGTGAGGCTTTAGAAAGTCTCGTAAGCTCTCACAGATTGTTTCTTCATTTTTAAAATGTGCAGTATAATCACGATTAAGCTACCAACCAACAAGATTATTTCTAGATTCAAGCTTGTTAATGAACACATAGATTACTCTATAAATTCTAAATTCTTAATGTCACACATTCATAGTATCAACAACACAATTGGGTAAAGTTTGTATTCACTTCGACGCTACGACTGAAAAAGGTGAATGGTTCGCTTCCTCACACTCCCTTTGCATTCCTTGTTCCTCCAGACACAGTGAAACTCGGTTTCTGCAGAATTTGATTTCATTTGAGTTACTGGGGAACAAAGCAATTAGACAATGAATAATAGCTAAAGACAGGCTAAAGCTGAAGATTTCTGCAAAAGAATGAAGAGGAAACGTTTTGATCCTGAGCAGGTGTTCTCCCTAGATTGCTTAACCTGAGGTTGATTGACTTTTGGAGACGAGACTTGTTCCCAGGTGGGTAAGCCTTGGGGCCATAGGTTTTTCAGGATTTTGAAGGTCACATGGAATGGGAGGGGGTTAGGGAAATTTCCCAAGCATTTATGGGACCTGGGGGAATCTCACGTTGAAGAAGGTGGTTACCACACGCAAGCAAGCCCTTTTCCTGATGCCGGCGGTGGACAGCTCCCGTCTGAGCCTGCAAGTCTGCAGGGAGCTGCAGATGGCGGAGGGGCGCCCCGAGGCCTCCAGGAGAGCAGCTTGGGGAGCTGCAGCAGGGCACGCCGGGAAAGGCGCGGGGCACACTGGGAAGGCAACCCCAGGAAGGGTGGGGCCCTGGGGCCCGTTGGGGAGCTGAGTGGCCAAGGAGAGGTGCGTTTAGTTATCTCAGAAGTCGGTTGCCCTCGCGGTGTCCATTCCGTAACTGTTCTCACAAGACAAGACAGCCTGAGTTGTTTACAGCCAGCAACTCTTCCTGTCTGAGAGCGGTGTCTCCCGTTGGGTTTCCCTAGTGCCTCCTCACCTTGGTCCAGATGGCTGAAGGGGACCGTTTCCTGTGGCCTCTTCGCACTGTTCTAGGTGTTAACGATCCCCCTGCCCTGCCCCTACTGACTTCCTCATCCTAGCCTTTTATTTCTTTTGTGCCTGGCCTCTAATTTTACAATACTATGGGGAGAACTGTCTCTGAAGTTTTACTTCAGCCTGATATGTATAAGACAAGCCTTCAAGAGTTTCCAAAATCATAAATACATGTAAGTTTCTCCATCTTAGGCAATTCATCTTACGGTTGCATTAATTTGGGACAGGGCCCCAGCTCTATGTGAGTGGATTGTTGATGACGTCCTATTAAATAGAATTCTATCTGACCTGACTGCCATATGCAAACAAACTGGAACGTAGCTTCTGTGTGATTTTGTACACAATAAAAGATTTACTTTTTTTTTTTTTTTTGAGATGGAGTTTCCCTCTTGTTGTCTAGGCTGGAGTGCAATGGCGCGACCTTTGCTCACCGAAACCTCCACCTCCCGGGTTCAAGCAATTCTCCTGCCTCAGCCTCCTGAGTAGCTGGGATTGCAGGCATGCGCCACCACGCCCGGCTAATTTTGTATTTTTGGTAGAGACGGGGTTTCACCATGTTGGTCAGGCTGGTCTCGAATTCCCGACCTCCGGTGATCTGCCCACCTCGGCCTCCCAAAGTGCTGGGATTACAGGCATGGGCCACCGTGCTCGGCCTACACTTTTTTTTCTTTTTGGTATGGCTGCGGCTGAGATTTTACAATGCCCTGGATAGCTTATTGGTCTGATTTCATATGAGAGCTTTTCCTAAATGATAAGTGGAAGAATGTCCAGACTCCCAGGTGAAATTGTCATTACTGTATGTTTTACATGTAACCTAGTCTAGTTACTTCAAACGTTACAGCAATTGGGCCCATCTATGCAGGCTGACTATTGCAGTCCAGTTAGACGGCTTCCAAATTCCGCTGTTTTCTAAAGACCTGATTTAAAATATGCTGTTCATGTATTTCAATACATATTTGTAAAATGTTATTGCTCTCCCTTTCCTCTTAGTGCTTTGTGAGTCTCTTGTTGGAAGGACTGTCTTTAAATTAAAGCAATTAGAGTTACTTTATGAGATTTACCCAAATATAAGAGCTGAAGAGAATAATTCAAATTGATCAGAAGAAAATACTCAATTACTGACAAATGTCAATTACATCAATAGGTAAGTTATGGATTATATCTAATATTCAGTTTTAGAGCTAATAAAGTATAATACACTTCTATAATTATCACCGTTTAAAAATTCACCACTCATGTCAATTTAAGACAAACATTCTTTAAATGAAATTAAAACTCTTACTTTGGGATCACCATTTCACAGATACAGATATCTGGGTATAGATTACTTCAATGTTAAGTTTTACTGCAAATTATAAAATTTTCTTTTTTTAACCTATGTATTATGTTTCTTCTTTGCAATATAATTTATTTCTATACTTATTATTGATTTCTTTCTAATACACAATGGAAACAATATAATTTTTATTTTTAAAAGTTTCAAATAGGCCGGGCGCAGTGGCTCACGCCTGTAATCCTAGCACTTTGGGAGGCCAAGGCAGGCAGATCATGAGGTCAGGAGTTCGAGACCAGCCTGGCCAACATAGTGAACCCGTCTACTAAAAATACAAAAATTAGCTGGGCATGGTGGCGTGTGCCTGTAGTCCCAGCTACTTGGGAGGCTGAGGCAAGAGAATCACTTGAACCCAGGAGATGGAAGTTGCACTGAGCTGAGATCACACCACTGCACTCCAGCCTGGACAACAGAGTGAGACTACGTCAAAAAAAAAAAAAAAAGTTTCAAATAACACAAAAATGTGTAATATAAAACATAACCACCTTCCACAATAATTTCTCCTCCTTCTCCCTTTCTCCCACCAGAAATAACTACCTTTGGCTGCTTGATGCTTTACCCTCCATATTGTTTTCTATGCATATGCTAACCTATATTATTATTTTTAGGATAAAATTATATCTTAAAAATTACTCTGCCATTTTATTTTTTTAGTAAACCATTCTTAGATATCTGTGCCAATATTTGCATACTTAAATCCTTTTAAAAGCCTATATGGTATCTATTGTATGGATGTACCATAATGTATTTGACCCGCTCCCTACTAATGTCTATATAGGTTGTGCCTACTCTTTCCTTACATGAGCTTCTTGAAGTGTGTGTGTGTGTGTATGTGTGTGTGGGTGGGTGTTTCCTTTACATTGGACCTCTCACCCTCTGGCAAAAGAAAAAAATTGGTGTTTTCTAGACCCAGGGCCACTTTCTTGCTTATTCTTTTTCGTTTAGTCTGTTTTCTGTTTTCCAACTTCCAAGTCTTGTTCTTTCCTTTGGAATCTCCTCTTTTCATTCTCCTATTTTTTCCCCAGTAAGCACAAAGGTCCTCTTCACACAATATCTCTGCCCTCTGGTACCAATATGCTCTCCCAATACTTTCCAACCCCAACAGTGAAGAGAAAGAAGGACTGAGTATTCAGTTTTTGATAAGAAACAAGAGGCTGCTACTGGCAGGGAGCCTTGTCAAGCTCTCCCTCATTCCGAGCACTCCATTCCCACGTGAACAACAATGAATGGAGATTTCACCCGCCCACCCCACATTGTTCAAGTTGTCCTTTGCCCTTTCCATCAAAACTTGGCACCCAGGAGACAGCAGAACATGTTCTGAATTCAACCCTGGGGAGCCACCGATCAATATCACTTGACTCTTCTTACCCATTAGTTGTTCTCTTTCTATGCCGGATGTCAAGTGATGCCTAAGCTATTCTTTGTCATGGCCCCTTCTCAGTTGGCCCAGCTAACCCCTATAGGGTGGGATGGCTATCTACATCCCCTAGGCAGAGCACCATGGACGGAGGAGAAGAGCGTGGACAAAGTACTCAGGTGTAGGCTCAAGGGATGTGGACAATTTAGCGTATTTTACCTCTTTATCATCTGAGTTGCCAAATACCAAGAATATTAACTATCTACTTAACTCACAAAATACTATAAGAATATGGTAATTTGTAAAGCACTTTGAAAATAGGATTCCAAAGGAACAGAGTATATTATATGTCTTTTCTCCCTTTTTAGTATATATATTTTATCTGACTTCTTTTTTTATATTTACAACTCATTTGTGAAGCACAGACAATATATTCATAATTATTTCTAATGAGAAACTTTTTTAGGGGTTTTTTTTTAGAGAATATGTTCAGAGAGGGAGAAAGACATGGCTATTGTCATTTTTTCACCCTAATTTTTAAAAATATCGCTTAAATTTCTTTTATATCTGAAACATTTATTGGAATTTTTTATGATTATTGAGGCCTTCATTTATAAGCAGCAACAATCAAATAAGCATGAAAACTTTATAAGAAGTCTAAATTCCTGTCTGATAGTAAGAAAATTAGATACTTAGTGTATTAAAGATTTGATGCTAAGTGCCAATTACCTTTAATAATCAAATAGTGGATTGTGGGAGGATCAGAGCAGATATGAACCTGACACAAACTTCTCAGGATAAAGGTGTTTGAATGTTTTTCAGGCTTAAAAATAAGAAACATTTTGGAAGTTTACATGGGACAAAATTTCAGAAAATTGTGGATTTCACCTCTTGTTATAGTTTATGATAAAAGAAAAGGCTGCAAAGTTCTGTTTTAACTGTCATTTCTTAAAAGACTTGAAAGTCTTTTAACTATCTTTTAAATATTATTTTGCAATTAAAAAAAAGAGCATTGGCCTTTGTGTAAGGGTTCCTTTTTCCCTTGGTTGAAAACAGCCCATTTCTAAGCACATGTAACTATCACTTTCTTTCTAATTTACTTCTTCCTTCCACAATGCAGTTGAATACCATATTAATGCATTCTGAAACTAAATTATTGTTTTGGTGCTTGATTTTTAAAGAAGGGGGAAAACACAGATTTGTCTTTTTATTAATAAGTGCATAACTTCTAATAGGTTATGCACAGTCTTTTAATTCATCTCCGTCTGACTAGTCAAGATCATCTGGATTTTCAAATGCAACAATTAACTGTAAAAAGGAAAATCCAAACAGTCAGAATTCAGTAGAATTATACAATAGCGGACACTGTATTGCTGATTAAAGCAGTTATAACTTAATGATATCACTGAGCATTTGATGTTTGCTGTGCAAGTGACATCCACTCAGGGCATCAAGTAGAAGGAAGGGCCTTAGTAGAATGTGTGACGACTAATGTGAGACTACCAAAGTCCCAAACTTGCAGCTTCAGTAAACTAAAGGAATTTCACATCTGCCAAGTTGGAAAATAACAATGCATTAAAGGTTTCAAAAGAGAGTTGGCATTAATTGTGTTAATCACTAGGATAAGATTCCAAATAATTACATGACTTTAATGAGGAGATCTGACATAAATGGTACCAAGAAAAGTATTGATTACATGTGAAATGGTAGATCAAGCCTTAGCATAAAGTTTGAGGAAGTCGCTCTCCAATATTCTTTAACAAAAGAAGGATCCCGTGAAATTCCGGCAGAGCATGTGATAAGCTGAATGTCCTGTTAACTGGTTAGATTATCTGAAGCAGTTCTGCTTCTGAATGTGTTTAAATTGGTTCAGTTTGGCTTGGCTACTCTGATCCTCATAAAGTTATCCAGCCTATCTAGGGCATGAGGAACTGGAGGCATGAGCAGCCCCTGCCAAAATAAGTTCCAGACCTAATCTTTGTCTCCCTTCCCCTCTCCTCAGCCTCTACTCCCTCTACAACCTGCCAAAATCAACGTTCAGTATATCTAAAATCAAATGTCCATGATTTGATTTGTACATGTCCTGAACAGATACAGAATATTAATGAAGAACACCAGCTTTGGAGTTAGACCTAGCTTGGAATCACAGCTTAGCCACCTCTTTGTCTGATATTCATTCAGGTATTTAATTTCTCTGAACTCACTGTCCTTACCTGAGTATCTGAATACGAAGACAAAAATATCTACTTCACAGAGTTTCCATGAGGATTAATTATTTTAGCACAGTGCCTGAAATGTAGCAGCCAAAGCAATGTAGTAGCCAATATTGTACTATTTGGTTGCTTTAATGGTTAAAAAAAATTTTTTTTAATTTCATTATTATTATTATTTTGAGATGGAGTCTCACTCTGTCGCCCAGGCTAGAGTGCAATGGCGCAATCTGGGCTCACTGCAACCTCCACCTCCCGGGCTTAAGCTATTCTCCTACCTCAGCCTCCCGAGTAGCTGGGACTACAGGCATGTGCCACCACGCCCAGCTAACTTTTGTGTTTTTAGTAGAGATAGGGTTTCACCATGTTGCCCAGGCTGGTCTTGAACTTCTGACCTCAGGTGATCCACCCACCTCAGCCTTTCACAGTGCTGGGATTACATGTGTCAGCTACCACACCCAGCCAGCTTTAATGGTTTTTGTGTCTACTATGTAAAGAAAAAATAGAGTAGGAAGTAGAATTAATACCTATTTCTTGTAAAGCATCTGCCTTTCCCACCAAAGAAGGACTTAGTTGATGATCTGTGAGAAACTGTGTAATATTACTATTAACACCACTTAATTTTAGGAGAAAGGCTTTGTAAGTGGGCACTCCCCTAAAACTCATCAGTTTCCTGTTGGATAACGTTTGTAGAATTTTTGGATGGCAACGAAATAGCTATAAATGTATTCAGAGTTCACAGCACCATTTTAAAATGTAGTTTTCTTCAGTTTCATCAAAATTAAATCTGCTTTTCAAAAGATACCATCAAGAGATTTAAAAAAGCAAGCTACAAAGAATAAATATCTGGAAAAGGATATATCCAAAAAATATAAAGAACTCCTACAAATCAATGAGAAGACAGGCAACCCAGTTGAAAATAGACAAAGAATCTCATCAGATTCACAAAAGAAGATATATGGTTGCCAGTAAACTCATAAAAAGTCACCAGGGAATGCAAATTAAAACCACAATAAGTAATTACTCTATACACCCATGAAAATGGCTAAAGTTAGAAAGCCCGAGGTGCTAGAGAGGCTGTGAAGCAATTGAATTCTCATACTTTACTGGCAGGAACGTAAAATGTTAGAACCACGACAGAAACAGTTTGGCAGTTTCTTATAAATTAAATACACGATTACCATCCAACCCAACAATTCCACTCCAAGCGAGTTACCCAAAATAAATGAAAACATATGTCTACACAAACACATATATGGGAATGTTTATAGCAGCTTTGTCCAAAGTAGCCTAAAACTGGAAATAGCCCAAATGTTGAACAGGTGAATCTATAGATGACATATTGTGGCACATACATGGGAGATGAAATCCTACCTAGCACTAACACACAGCTGGCACACTATGCATGAATCCCAAAAACATGCTGCCTGAAAGAAGTCAGACAACAAATCATTCATACTGTATGATTCCATTTATACATGAAATTCTAAACAGGGGAAACCTGCCAGGGAGCAGAGAGGAACTGACCACAAGGGAACAAGAGGGAACTTTCTGGGGTGCTGGAAATGTCCTTTTTCTTGATTGTGGTGGTGGTCACACAGATGTATACATTTTTTTGAAAGTCATTAAACCGTATGCTTTCTCTTTTCTTTTTTTTTGAGATAGAATCTCACTCTGTTGCCCAGGCTGGAGTGCAGTGGAGCAGTCTTGGCTCACTGCAACCTCTGCCTCCTGGTTCAAGCAATTCTCCCACCTCAGCCTCCCAAGTAGATGGGATTACATACAGCCAAGTGCCACCACGCTTAGCTAATTTTTGTATTTTTAGTAGAGACGGGGTTTCACCTTGTTGGCCAGGCTGGTCTCAAACTCCTGATATCAAATAATCTGCCCACCTCATCCTCCCAAAGTGCTGGGATTAGAAGCATGAGCCATGGCGCCCAGCCTGAACTGTACACTTAAAATGGCTATATATAGGTTGTACGTATATATGTGTAGTAAAGAATTTAAATTTATACCCAAAGAGGTCTGGCCTTTGCCCTCAGCTTCTGGGTGGTAACATCTAAGCCCTTGGATTTCATAGGAGATAGGAGTGTCTTTGTTTACCTGGGGGCCTTGGATTATGCTAGTAGTCTAACAATGTCATGTAAGGTTGGATCTAGCCATGCCAGACAGTATTTAGGGTGGGGCTGACCCCATCAGAAAGACCAACAATGGGATATAGGGTGGGCATTTGAGTTACACAGTATCAGCTTGCCAGAGACGGAGATCAGCCACACAGGCCATCAATCACACCTGTATAATGGAGCCCCATGAAAACTTCCCTACTTGGCAATATTCCATGCATATTGTTACAGACACATACTGAGAAAATAATTCTAAGACTCCATGGGGAGAGAATAACAGAAGCTCTATGTTGGGTATTTTTCCTGGATTCTGCTCTTTGTGCTTCTTCCCTTGGCAGATTTTAATCTGTAACCTTTCCCTGTAATAAACCATAACTGTGAGTGTCACAGTTCTTAGTGAGCTCTGTGAGTCCCTCTAGTGAATAAATGAACTCAAGGGTGGTTTTGGGACCAATCCCCCAAACCTGCAATTAGTGTCAGGAGTGCAGTGGGTCTTATAGAGGGCTGGGTTCCCTCTAACTTTGCGGTTGCCTAAACCCCCAAGGAGATGGTTCTAAACTTTAGCAGTATGATATCTCAATAAAGATTATTTTTAAAGTATGGTAATTTGTTTCCCATAGTACACAATAATATGTGTGTATGTGTGTGTGTGCACACGTGTGTGTGTGAGTATACATATATAACCCCAATGGACCACTGTGCTTTTAATATTAGGAAAGAAAGAATCTCTCAATAGGCAATTTTGAAGCCATCTTAATATTCTATACTCTAAAGTTTAAAGGTATAAATTGTTCTTTATAAACTTAGAAAAGGCTGGGCCCAGTGGCTCACACCTGTAATCCCAACACTTTGGGAGGCCAAGGCAGGTGGATCACCTGAGGTCAGGAGTTCGAGACCAGCCTGGTCAACATGGTGAAACCCCGTCTCTGCTAAAAATACAACAAAATTAGCCGGGCACGGTGGCAGGCGCCTATAATCCCAGCTACCCAGGAGGCTGAGGCAGGAGAATCTCTTGCATCTGGGAGGTGGAGGTTGCAGTAAGCCAAGATCGTGCCATTGCACTCCAGCCTGGGCAACAAGAGCGAAACTCCCATCAAAAGAAAAAAAAAAAAGCTTTGAAAAAATTATGAAGGAATGGACATCAACTGATTAGCAGATATAAGTGGGATGAGATAAGCAAAACAAGGGCTGCTATTTATCATTCTCTGTAGGTATTTAAGTGGTAAAATTAGGGGTCATTTTGGTCTTTTTTGTGTTTTTCAGGATTTCTCTAATTAATGAAAATATATACTGGGAAAATGTAGACCTCTTAAATTTTATTCCTCGAATTTCTCCTTTCGGATAAGAAAACTGTATAAACACAGAAGAGAACGCAGTACTCTGAGGTTTTCAGCAAATTTGATTGCAGGAGTCCAGTCATCTTACTGTGGCTCTCTCTGCAGCCAATTGTGTGATTCCTTCCCTCCTTTTTATTGTCTTTTCCTTTCCACAAACATTTATTGAGCACTTGCTAGGTTTCGGGCTCTCAGAGTAGTTTAGCAGTAGCCCTGTCCTCTACCTAATAGATGCCGGCACCCTGCCCCCAGTGTGACAGCCAAAAATGTCTCCAAACATTGCCAAATGTGCCCTGTGGGCTAAATCTCCCCTAGGTGAGAACCACTGTCTTAAGAAAACAAATTTCTAGATCATCAGCTCATATACATACTCTTTCCTAAAATTAACCTGCGCCCATTATGTTAAAATTAACAAGCTTTCATTAGGCTGGATCTCCTCTTCCCGTCTCTTCTTTCACAAGCACCCTTCTCCTACTTTACAAAAGGCCCCCACTTCCCATCCAGAATCTTACCGCAGTGCACTGCCTGGGAGTGTAAGAATCCTGGGCCCCAAACAATGAAAACTTCTAGCCCCTAAGCTGACTCATTCAGGAATGCATTTCCAATTAATTTCACTTTTTGTTATAACTATTTATCAAAAGTAATATGTTTATGGTGTTGGATAACTGTATATTAGTAAAATTTTGACATTCAACACCTTTTGGTCACAAGACACAAAAAATAAAATATCTATATACATACTCTTGTTGCAGAGAAGTACAATAGGGTGATCACAGCTTTTTAATTATAAAATATTTTATATTAGTATAAAATTCTGTAGAGGAGATAAAATGGAAAATGAGATTCAAGGGAAAAAAGAGTAATATAAAGCATCCAACTATGAAAGATGAACTTATTTCAGAATTTTTAAAAACAGATGATGGTGGTTATCAGACCCCTATAATGTGTTGTATTCTATTAGATGTATGTAAAGATTGGTATAACAATTTTATTTTAAAGTTTCTACAGTATGCCAAAAGTTACATCTCCTGAGTTATTTAAACTTTTGTTGAAATATATGTAAACTTAAAAGTTTGTGGGTGATGCACATGTTTTCAAAATGATTTTAGGGGCACATGAGTAAGAGGTTTAAAGGTTGCTCACAATAGCTGTAAACTATTAATTCATTTGGCAATCAGTGAAGAAAAAAAAAAAAAAAATTGCAATGCTGAATCTAAACCAAGGACACTCTGCCACCTGGTGGCTTAGAGATTTTCACAGTCACCAGGCAGGAATCAAAAGCTCTCTTGCTCCAATCATGTATGATAATGATAATGAACGGACTCACAGTATATGGAATCAGAGATTATTTGATGATAAGAGATATTCATACAGCGAAGGAAATAAAATGATGAATTTTTAATATTATAATTTCAAATTCAGGAAATTACCATCGGTAGTTTTTTTACTGGGTAGGTTAATACCTAAAATCTGTCACCCAATTTCAGCCTAGGCTGCTCTTGAACTCCTGGGCTCAAAGGATCCTCCCCCGCTGGCCTCCCAAAGTGCTGGGATTACAAGCATGAACCACCATGTCCAGCCTCAGAAATTTTTTAAATGATAGCTCATACAGTTTTCTTTTATAAAGGTAAGTAAAACAAACAAAGAAAAATATGTATCATTTTGTTGTGAAGAGACAGAAAAAAATTTATTTCACTTAAGGGCGCTGTAGAAAAGTGAAATCACCAAAGATTCCAGTTTTTAGCTATTTTGATTATATTTGGTTTAGTCAGTTAAAAATAATAGTTTACAATTTAGCAAAAAGAAAACTACTTTTTAATGTAGTAATATATAGGTCCAATTCAGAGCTTACATGCTAGTACTTTATTGAAAAAAAATATATGTAAATTCTTATTACCTGCTTTCAAGAATTTACATGTATGTTATTTTTGAAATTCCTATTGACTAATGATGTGTCCTTTTAATTTGTTAATCTTTCTGTCAAACACACACACACATGCACACACACACAAGAAAAGAAAGAGAAAAAGAAAAATGGACCTTATCATGGTAAATCCAGGTGCCCTAGTTCTAACTTCCTGAAAATTATTCAACAGTTCCCTCAAATTACACAAAAAATAATAGATTTTTTAAATGGTCCCATTTTTAGCATAAGTGAGTCAACTTATATGAGCATTTTTCTATTGTTTTGTAGTATAGACAACTTGACACAGGCAGAAGAAAAATATCTTCTCAAGATGCAGCTTCACAATCTTCAGAGTTATTGATAACATACAAACCAAACTACAGATGATTTCAGAACTCTCCATCACTTTAATAGAAGTGCCAACTAAAGTATATTTATATCATATCTCTATCAAAAATATTTCTAATTTAATAGACACTTTAAATAATGATTGGTTTTGTAATTCCCTTGAGGAGGAAGTAACCAGTATAGAAACAAACATAAAAATAGGACATTCACTTTGATCAAACACCTACTGGAAAGTGGTCAAGAATTAGAGAAAATCGTAATGAAACAAATTTGCCAATTTGACTTCAATTGTGGTTAAGGTAGAGATGGGGCTGATTCTTCTTTCATTACAAAACCTATTTTAAAATGTAACATTAAATAATATTACTTAATGTCTCTCGGTGAAGATAGCATGTTATAAAGTCAGGAATCCAGCCTCAGCTTTTTCCTCTTTTTTTAATTTACAACTTCACATATTTAAATCATTTGCTTTACCTTGATTAATTTTCCCATTGTTTGGACTTCTAAATGAAAACAAGAACTCTTCTAGAATTCGGAGGGTTTTTTGTTTATTTGCATTATGGGTGATACTTAAAAGAAAAAACTCAATATTTATTTAAATATCTTAATAAAGTGTGTGTGTGTGTGTGTGTGTGTGTGTGTGTGACAACCTTAGTCCAAAGCTGGGCTAATGTTGTTATTAGCTGCTTTACGTTAATATCGTCATTAATGGCATTAAGAAAATAAGTCAAACCAGGGAAGATGTCATGTCTTTTTTCTTTTTCCCTCCAAGTTCGCTACCATACTTTAAATGTAGTTGGTACTCAGTAAATAAATTAATTGAATAAAATGAATAAATAAGATTATGCCCAAACAAGCTGGGGAAATCATTGGATCTCAATTTGTTTCCCCTTGGTTAATATTAACATTATCCAACATAAATTCACATACAGCTTCCTCTGAGTTGTTTTGGTTTTTAGCTATTTTGATTATATTTGGTTTAGTCAGTTAAAAATAATAGTTTACAATTTAGCAAACATAAAACTACTTTTTAATGGTAGTAATATATAGGTCCAATTCAGAGCTTACATGCTAGTAGCCTATGGATGGCACCTGGCCTGCAGATGTGTTAAATATTAGCATTTTAAATTAGGAAGTTTCATATAAAATCTGTATTTTTAGCTCTCTGTAAAAATCAGCAGATATGTGAGTATCTGTAATCCCCAGTAGCAGCAATTGGTGGGGCTGATGCCATTACTCTCCTTAGAAGAGGCAGATTTGCCACAATCCCCACTACTCTTTATTATTTCCCCATAATTAAGGCCAAATGTTGGATGCAACTTACTAGTCACTTGGTAGTTGAGAAATATTTCCTAATTACTATGTTTCCATCAAAAGAGATTAAATGATTAATCTTGGAACTGTAGCCTGCTTCAATCATTTACATTACTTGCCTGGCTCATGTAGAAATTTGAAGTTGTGACCCTCTGGGATAGCTAACAAGAGGAACTTGGTCATTTAATAGCACATAATTCCAGTTAAGCATGAATATTTGTGTGTAAACATGAGTATAACCAGGCCTTTAAGGCATAGTTCAGCTCTAAATGGGGCTAACATTACAAAAACATACTTGCAAAAATATTTAAGCAAATTTTGAAGAGTACTAAAGATGCGTCGCCCTGCCAGATTGTACAACACAAAGTGTCATACTGCACAGGACTAGACATTGCAGAAAGTCCAGAAATACACTCTAGTATATATAGAATTTAGTATATGATTAAGTTAGCATTGTCAAATGAAAAAAGTAAAATACAAAAAAGTACCTATTACCATGTATCCATAGTGTATGTTGCCATATACAGGAGATAATATTTTAAAATTATTAGTGGATTCTTCTATTTTCCTTTTCTGAGCACAAGCCTAGAGCACTTAAAGCATTGCCCTGCCCAGGGGAAAGAGCAGGGTCTGTTTCAGGTGGCAGACCCTGCTGTTTCTTACGCCACAGCCATCTACCTCCCCCTTCCTCCAAGGCAGCAGATCCTGCTTCCCACAGCAGAGGCTGTGGAAATGCCTGGCACTCCTTCCCAGTGTTCCTTCCAACTCCGGGCAGGTGGCAAGGTTAGGGATGACATGAAATAGAGGAGTCTGCTGGGACAGCTTCTGAAAAGGTTTTCACTCTGATAATAAGAGGAGAGACCTGAGGAGGTGTCTGTCCACCCCGAAGGCGCCCCTTTTCCCTGCCTGCTGTTGAGGCTGCCTGCTGAAGAGAGTGCAGTGGCTCGATCTCAGCTCACCGCAAGCTCCGCCTCCGGGGTTCACGCCATTCTCCTGCCTCAGCCTCCGGAGTAACTGGGACTATAGGCACCCGCCACCATGCCTGGCTAATTTTTTGTATTTTTAGTAGAGACGGGGTTTCACTATGTTAGCCAGGATGGTCTCGATCCCCTGACCTCGTGATCCGCCCGCCTCGGCCTCCCAAAGTGCTGGGATTACAGGCGTGAGCCACGAGTTATTATTATTTTTAAATTTTTTGCCACTAGTCTGTGGGTGGAGGTGGCAGAGAGGTAAGGTGAGGATGGAGTTAGAAGGAAGGCTAGATTAGTCACAGACAAAAAAAGCATACATTTTATCACCACATTTAAGCTGTGAACAAAATGTATGCCTTTGTTCTACATACTGTGCACTTTTTGCAATCAGCATAGCTTGTCATGAGCGCATGTTACCTTATCAATTAAAAAAAAGCAGTAAAAGCATATGAAAGTAAATGTCATGAAAAGTACAAATAAATAGTGGGTAGATGACTAATAATTAAACTCTAAGAGAAACATTTTTGAAAAGCCATGGGGAGCCAGCCGAGAGACGTTGTAACTTGAAAACCACATCCAGCAGGTAGAATTAAACGAGGGGCAAAGAGAAGCACCACGATCCCACGCGGTCGCTGAGGCTCAGGGAGGAATGCCTGGCTGCCAAGCACTTCTCTGGACCATCGCCGTGGGTGTCAGTGAACCTCCCTGTAACAGCTGGTTAAGGAGAGAGGCAGTGGAGCCCCGTGGGCACACAGAGGGGCTCTGGCGCCAGCCTACTTTGGTTTGAATCTGCGCTGCCACTTACTAGCTGGTGACTTTGTTAAGTTACTTAACCTTTCTTTCACTCAATTTCCTCGTATGTCAATTGAGAATAATAAGGCTAATTCATTCGTCATAGGGTTACCATAAGGGTTAAATGTAAAGCCCTCAAAATTGCTCTTGGCCCACAAGAAGCATTTGGCTATTACTGTTACTTCTGGAATTGACTGAGAAAAGAAAAGGTGCTGAATTTCCCACCTTCTATGCTTAGAGAACCACCATCTCTTGTCTTGGGGCCAGCCATCTCCCCCAAAAGGGGCCAGTCAGCAGAACGAGCATCAACACCTCCCCTCTCACCCAGTCTTGTTGGGGTGGGGATAGGAAGGGGCCAAGAAGATAGCATGGGAAGCTGTGGCAGTCCAGCAGCAGAGCATCCAGACATCTCATTTCCTGGCTCCACAGCAGCTTGGCCATGGGGCTCAGTCGCAAGAGTAGGGAGAAGTGAGGGGGCATGGTTAGGGGAAGGAGGTGGCACCTGCAGCTCCCGGCTCTGAGCAGTAGATGGTCTTGCCCATGCCTCCAGACCCCACACCTGGGAGCTCCGGAAAGCAGAGAAAGTTGGGGGCACATAATCACCTTGTGCTGTAATGCATATGCTACATTACTGGAAAAACTCAAATAAAATCTGTAAATGCGATATTAATACACCAGGCTAAAAGTGCACTCAGTCTTTAAGAGTTTACAGTTTAGAAACAATTATAATAGGGTATGGAATGGGTGCTGTGAGAGAGTCAGGGAGGAGAGGAGGCATCTAGGTCAGATGGAAGAATGCAAGGAGACTCTGAGGAGGTGACACTTAAACTGAACTTAAAGGACGAGTGTGAGTGAATGAGAAAAAAGGGAGGAGCATTTCAAGAACAGCACATGAAGAGAACTGGAGGTAAGAAACAGCACAGTGCATCTTAGAGCTTTTACGTGGTTTGGAGAGGCTGAGATGGAGGGAAGATGTGCGGGGGTGAAGGGAGGCGAGGCGAGAGAGGAAGGCCATACCCAGAGAATGCAAGACCTGGCATGCACGCCAAAGGAGTCTAATCAAATGTGCAGTTTCAAAGGGTCATACAGGCCGGGCACGGTGGCTCACGCCTGTAATCCCAGCACTTTGGGAGGCCAAGGCAGGTGGATCACCTGAGGTCAGGAGTTCGAGACCAGCCTGGCCAACATGGTGAAACCCCGTCTCTACTAAAAATACAAAAAAAAAGCCGGGCATGATGGCGGGCGCCTGTAGTCCCAGCTACTCGGGAGGCTGAGGCAGGAGAATGGCGTGAACCCGGGAGGCAGAGCTTGCAGTGAGCCGAGATCACGCCACTGCACTCCAGCCTGGGCCACAGAGCAAGATTTCATCTCAAAAAAAAAAAAAAAGAAATCTTACTAGATAAATATTAGCTTATTAGTAAATAAACAATATGATCAACTGTACAGGCAATCAAATATTAACAAAGTAAAATAAAATTGAGTTATTACTTTTGGGAAAGCTTACTTTTGAAATAAGGACACTTTGATAGGCAATATACTGTGATAGGCAGCTTCTAAACGGCCACAGTGATCCCATCTCTTGGTATTCATGCCCTTCCTTGTGTAATCCCCTTCCCTGGAATACGGGCCGGATGTAGTAACTTGCTCTGACAAATAGAATATGACAAATTGATGGAACATTACTTCCAAAATGAGGTTCTGAAAAGACCGGTGCTTCCTCCTCACTGTCTCTCATTCTGTTAATCTGAGGGAAGCCAGCTGCTGTGCTGTGAGCTGCGCCATGGAGGGGCCCACATGGCGAAGACCTGATAACATCTGGATAATAGCCAGTGAGTGCGCTTGGAAGTAGATCCTCCCCCATGTGAACTGGGAGGTGATTGCAGCCCTGGCAAGCAGCTGAACTTGCAGGCTCAGGAGAGCTCCCGGCCAAGAGACTCCCAGCCCAAATTCCTGACCTCTAGAAACCATGAGAAAATAAACGTTTATTGTTTTAGGCTGGCAAACCTCTGGGTAATTTTTTACACAGCAATAGATAACTAACACCCAACGTAGACCAGGGTAAAAGCTAACGCTGGTGTGCATATATACTGTTAGTAATAAGGTAAATTGGTGTAAGTTTCTGGAGAGCAGTTTTAAAAATATTCCTAAAGATATTCACAATTATGTTTTGCCTGAAGGAAATAAATGAATAAATATTTATGTATATCCATTAAAGTCTTAAACATAGTAAATATAATAGTGAATAACCGGTAATAATTTACCAGTTTGGGGGAATTATTAAATTATAATATGTCCATTTGATAAAATCTTAGGTGGATATTAAAATTCATGTCAAAACTCTAATTAATGATTTGTTGAAATGTTCATGACATAATAATAACATTAACAAAATAATAATAATTGAGGATGATCACAAATTTTGTTTTATTTATATTTAAAAGTTTGTTACACTAGATAGAGATATACCAACATAATAATAGTGCTGATCTGAGTGATGACATTATTAGATGATTCACATTTTCTTGATTATATTTTTCTATAGGTTCCAATTTGTCTATAATAAATATGTGTTTTTTTATCTGAAAAATCCTCAAATGTAAAACAATGAAATGTGGGCCAAGTATAATTCTTAAAATACATTTACTTTTTGCCTCTTTTTTCTGGATCATGTTTTTCAAGTTCTCTCATATTCCTAAATTCTTCTCTGAACTTGTCTTTCAGTCATTTCTTTACATCAAGTAGCTCTTCTTGTTCCCCTGTTCTTGGTTTTTTTTTTTTTTTTGACATGGTCTATAGATATAACTGAAGAGGGAAAAGACCAAATATTTACTTAATTTAAAATTATATAAAATCTCAAAAAGGTAATTTTTTGGCAAGAAATAGGTTTGACCCTTTGCATAAAGTATTATTTTACTTTGGGAAATAAAGATTTAAATCACTTTACATATAAATCTAAAATATACCTATACAGATCAGAATTTTTTAACCTGGAGTCCATGAACATCTAGGGGTTCATATAATTTGAGGCATCCTCAAATTATGGTCTAGCTTTTTATTTCTTCTTTGTAATCCATCAGCCTTTGGTAAGGTCTTTTTGAACTCTCAGCTTTGTCTCAGCTGTGCCTTGGAGTCTCCCAGGAGGGCCCTCAGGCCACAGCTGGGGGAGCCTCCCACGGTGGGTGTGGAGGTGGCCGCAAGGGTTGATGAGAAGCCAAAGCTGAAGTGACTCTTGGGGGAACAGAGGGAGGACTTCTCACCTGCCTTCTCTGCCTCACCTGGGAGATTCTCTTTTCAGCGTTCACCTTGAAAATTCTGACTTCGTTTTATTAAGAAAGGTGATTTTTTAAATAATGTACACATACTTTATAATGTCAAAGAATAAACGTGTAGCTTGCATCATCTGTTTAGTTTTTACCTGAAACCTCTGCATTTTTTGATGATTCATTGTGATCTTCTACTCCCAATTTTTTAAGCGTTGCATCTCTATTGAGAACACCTATTCTGTTCTCACCATACCATTAATGGAAATGATACATGTGGTTTAATATGTAAGTTTTACGACACTAACAAGTTCATTGTCTAGTGATGGCAAATGTGAGCTATACGGGCTGCCAATTTCTCCTCCTGGGTGCCTATCTCCTCCTGATAGTGCCTATCAGACAACACTGTTCAACACCGCTTTCTTCTTGTTGAGCCCAGATTCAGCCTCAGAAGTTTTCCCAAGTTCTACCAAACGCTTGGCAATGGTATGCAGTATGAAATATATTTATTTATGTATATGTATACAGATATACACACACGCACATAATAGATTTGTCTGTTTTATTATGTCAAAAAATGAACAATTCTTTAGAAGTCCTTTGTCAGACCATGTGTCCTGAGTTTGGATTTGAAAAAAATATTCTCATTGTATGCACACCACATGTACTCTTGCATGTGTAATTATGGTGAAATACATCAGCTGCTCATGCTTTGCTCTTAGTAGGAAATTACAGGGACAAGTCCTGGCCCTCTGGGCTGTGTGATTTCACAGGCTGATTCCCTGATTCAGGCCCAGACAGAATATGTCTGTCTGGGCCTGACTTTGTCACCCTTGTAATTTTTGTTTTTTTTTCTGTTTTTGTTTTGTTTTTTGAAACGGAGCCTCACTCTGTCACCAAGGCTGGAGTGCAGTGGCACGATATCGGTTCACTGCAACCTCCGCCTCCCGGGTTTAAGCAATTCTCATGCCTCAGCCTCCCGAGTAGCTCGAATTATAGACATGTGCCACCACGCCTGGCTAATTTTTGTATTTTTGGTAGAGACAGGGTTTCACCATGTTGATCGGGCTGGTCTTACACTCCTGACCTCAGGTGACCTGCCTGCCTCAGCCCCCCAAACTGCTGGGATTACAGGCATGAGCCACCACGCCCGGCCTGTTATCCTTGTAATTAATAACTAATGTTCTTAGCTACTTTCCCCTTCCACTGAATCCTCTTTCTTTTTTTTTTTTTTTTGAGACGGAGTCTCGCTCTGTCACCCAGGCTGGAGTGCAGTGGCGCAGTCTCGGCTCACTGCAAGCTCTGCCTCCCGGGTTCACGCCATTCTCCTGCCTCAGCCTCTCCGAGTAGCTGGGACTACAGGCGCCCGCCACCATGCCCGGCTAATTTTTTTTTTGTATTTTTAGTAGAGACGGGGTTTCACTGTGGTCCCGATCTCCTGACCTCATGATCCGCCCGCCTCGGCCTCCCAAAGTGCTGGGATTACAAGCGTGAGCCACCGCGCCCGGCCCTCTCTTTCTTGATTAAGAAAATCCTCTTTCTTAATCAAGGCTTGGAGAGGTCTTTTTAAAATTCTAGCCTCAATATCATTCTTTCATCTACTGAGCTATTCCATGGTATGAGATCCAGGAACCTGTTTTCAATAAACAGAACAATGGATTGGCTAAAATGTGAAATACGTTTCACTACAGATATATCTATACTGTATATAAACTCCCATTGACTTTTTCTTTTGCTAATAAAACATGTTAGTTTGATTGTTAGAATTTTATTATTTGAGTTATCAGTGTGAAAGCAGAGAGGAAATAACCAATAAGTCACGCCTATAGCCATGTCTGAGACAAAAGCTGTCTGTGAAAGACATTTAGCCCTATGAGTTCCAACAGAAGCTGCCGGACATTCCGAATCAGCCTGCAATTCCTTGTTTTGAAAAAGACATGCAGTGATTTACTCGTTAGGTCAAAAGCAGACAGGTGTCTCCCTTGTTTGAGCTTCTCCGTTGAGGTTTACATGGATCTGTGAAGCTGCCAGCAGTGCCCCCGCCTTCTGTTAAAAGGGTCAAACCCAGCAAGAATTCCGAGGGAATGGGTTCCTCTTCCCAAACTGCTGCATAGAACTCTTCAAACTTTATTGTGCTCTTGGCTTGGAGTTTCAGCCTATAAGAAATTAAGAATACCGGGAAAGGAAAAGGGACTTGCAGATAGAACAGATCTGCAAATAGAAGAGAGTTGTATTCCAGGAAACACAGTAACCAGATCCCTTCCCAACACGTTTACCCTTTTTAGCTCAGATATTAAGTTTGTTGTTGTTGTTGTTGTTTTGTTTTTGCTTTTGTTTGTTTGTTTTTTGAGACAGGGTCTCACTCTGTCACCCAGGCTGGAGTACAGTGGAATGATCTCGGCTCACTGCAACCTCTACCTCCCGGGTTCAAGCGATTCTCCTACTTCAGCCTCTGGAGTAGCTGGGACTATGGCCCGCACCAACACACCTGGCTAATTTTTGTATTTTTTTGTATTGTTTTTGTTTTTGTTTTTGTTTTGGTGGAGATGGGGTTTCACCATGTTGGCCAGGCTGGTCTCAAACTCCTGACCACAAGTGATCCACCAGCCTCAGCCTCCCAAAGTGTTGGGATTGTAGGCATGAGCCACCGCACCCAGCCAGATATTAAGTTTTAAAGTTTAAAAATGTGGTTTCGAATTTTACAGTTTTCTTCAAGTTGATGTGGAAGAAAATTAGTAACAAGTTAAAAAATAATAGTGAAGACAGTGACTTTGAAACTAGGACTATCGGTCTAAAAGTAACTTCTTCATAAACATACTCTGTGTTGTGGAAATTGATCATACAAGCTGAGTCATTCTTATCCACCCAACCAAAACAGAGTGAAGGGCTGGGGGGAAAGAGCACTAATGACAAGTGACGTTGCTCTAGAAATAAAATTCTCTGCAAGTCTAGTGGCTGAAACTGCCTATTGTAGCCTGAGACCAGTTTTATCTGTGGCCTTAGCAGCTACAACTCCAGGACTAATTTTGTTCACCACGGTCACCAACCAAATGGAGCTGGCCGGCCCCCAGAGCTTTGCTAAAACCAAAGAACTTTCTCTAGGACCACACAGAACATTCCCTTTTTTTTCCCCATAAAATCCCCAACCTCCTTTTCATTCTTTAGACATACCAAAAACTACTTAGTCTGCCCGTATGCCCTGAGTTGCAAATTCTTTCTTCCCAAATAAAGTGTTAAATTTAGAGTCATCTCTAATTTTTTATTCTCACTTCCACAGTGTGTATGTAGGTGTATGTGGGGGTGGGGAAAAGAGAAAAAGGAAGGGAGAGAGAGAGACAGAAACACATCATAATCCTGCTTGCCTGTATGGCAGGGTTGGATTTTGTGTTGTTTCATGGTAGAAATCAGATTGTAGCAAAGAAAAGAAAGAACGACAGCAGGAAAGCATTCCTAATTCCTCAGATGCCTGTCCTGCCAGCTGAACCCTTCTTCAGAGATCTCCCAGCTTCACAGCCCTCAACCCCCCTCCCTGCCCTGACTTGGCAGGGCATAAATGGCTCATAGCAGTCACAGGGCCCCATGCAGGTGACTGGCCTGAGCAGGAGTTGGGGATGCTGCTTGGGACTGATCTATCTTCTCAGGAATTTAGACAACACCATGAAAAGTGCATCTCTGCAAGGATTAAGGAGTCCAAAAATGAGATATGATGATTTAAAAAAAAGGAAAGGTCAGCACTGTCCACTTTGATGTGATTGTGTGTGGTTTCCCTCATATAAACAATATTACCGGCCAGGTGCGGTGGCTCACACCGTAATGCCAGCACTTTGGGAGGCCGAGGCCAGTGGATCACCTGAGGTCAGGAGTTCAAGACCAGCCCGACCAACATGGTGAAATTCCGTCTCTACTAAAAATACAGAAAAAAAAAAAAAATTAGCCAGGTGTGGTGGTACATACCTATAATCCCAGCTACTCGGGAGGCTGAGATAGGAGAATCACTTGAACCCAGGAAGCGGAGGTTGCTGTGAGCCGAGATCACGCCACTGCACTCCAGCCTGGGCAACAGAGTGAGACTCTGTCTCAAAATAAAAATAAAAATAAAAAAACACAACACAACAATATTGCCTTCACCCCTTTTTCATCTTCCCTTCATCCGCTCCTCCTGCCTCCAGTTTAATTACTTGGTAAGTTCGCTAAACATTTATTGAGAATAGAACACTCCCCAAACACTTAATCAACACAGTTGATTAAGACATGGTCTGTGTGAGCAAGGCGTTTGTCCTAACTGGGACAGCTAAGTACCTGATGGTCAGTGCTTTGACGGCAGGGTGTTGATACAGTTTGAATATGGTCCCCTCCAAATCTCATGTTGAATTGTAATCCCCAGTGTTGGAGGTGGGGCCTGGTGGGAGATGATTGGGTCACGGGGGCGGATTTCTCTTGAATGGTTTAGCATCATCCCCTTGGTGCTGTGCTCGAAATGAGCGAGTGCTCATGAGATCTGGCCATTTAAAAGTGTGTGGCATCTCCCCGCACACTCACTGTCTCTTGGTCTCATTCTCACCATGTGATGTGCCTGCTCCCCTTTTGCCTTCTGCCATGATTGGAAGTTTCCTGAGGCCTCCCTGGAAATCTATATATATAAAATCTATATGTATAATATAGATTATACATGTATCATCATATCTGTCCTAATATCTTTTTATTCTCGCTTAGCCTTTTTACAGTAACATTGTCTCATGTATTACAAGCTTTTTTGGAAACAATATTTTCACTGGCTGGGTAATATTTCCTCATCTGAAAGTTTTACAATTTATTGTTTACTTAGCCATTGCCCTCATGTTGGCTATTAGGTTCTTTCCAATTTCTCTCGATGATGATCAACTCTCTCAGGAAGAACTTTACACAATAAATTTTTCCCTGTATTTTGAACTATTTTCTTAAGATAACCTAGGCTGGGCGTGGTGGCTCACGCCTGTAATCCCAGAACTTTAGGAGGCCAAGGTGGGTGGATCATGAGGTCAAGCGGTTGAGACCATCCTGGTCAACATGGTGAAACCCCATCTCTACTAAAAATACAAAACTTAGCCAGGTGTGACGGCGTGCGCCTGTAGTTCCAGCTACTCCGGAGGCTGAGGCAGGAGAATTGCTTGAGTCCGAGAAGTGGAGGCTGCAGTGAGCCGAGATAGCGTCACTGCACTCCAGCCTGGGCAACAGAGCAAGACTCCATCTCAAAACAAAACAAAACAAAACAAAACAAACAAAAATAAACAAAAAAACGATAACCTTACATTAGTGGAATAACCGGGACAAACAGAATGAATAAGGGTCTTGATAAAATTATCTTCCAAGTCGTCTGCAAATTGGTACTCTCTCCAAAAAAAAATTGCATAAGAGTGCCAAGATATGAGTTTCTTATGGATGGAATGATTTGAGGCAAGTTACTTAACTTTCCTGAGCTTCAGCTTCCTCATCTGTAAAATGAAGATGCTGACCTCATCCAACTATGACCCTTTAAAGATGTAGCCTGCGGAATGTGGCACATGTTCTGGTAGACAGTCAGTGCCCAACCTAAATATAAGTGTCCTTCTCCCCTTCCCTTTCCTTCATCCACTGTTAAGTAAAAATGAAGCTCTGTTCAGCTTCAAGTTTCCTAGTAGCCACTCATCTAGATAATGATCAAAACATCTTAGCCACAAGGTATCTCAAGTAGTTACTGTACAAATACAGACAGAATCTCTCCTCTATAATTGGTTTATAGAACCCTACTAGATACTGTGTAATCGAATTGAAAACAGGTGATTTGGTGCATTTGTTTACTGTGCTTCTGAACAGGGGTGATGTTTTATCTATTTTTTCCATTTTATCCTTGTGCAAGTTATTTACCAACTCTGTTCTCAGTTTCCTCATGAAAAAAATAAGGTTACTACCAGTCCTACCTTATTTTTATAACTGAACATGAAAGTACTTCACTAACTACTGAGGTTTTGCTCAGAGACTAAATACATGCACACTGAGCAGGTTATAGGTACCATTGGCCGCATGTCAGATACATATGAAAGAAAAAAGGAGAGACGGAATGAATCTTTACCCAGAGCCTGCATTTTACAGACATTAATTAACACAAGATCTGAGAGGCACTTCATAGTTGCTCAGATTTTACATAGACTAGGAAACTGAAATTCAGCAAAGAGAAGTAGCTTCCTCAAGGTCTTAAGCTACTTAAGCTACCAGGCAGTAGAGGCACAATTTGCTGATGCTAAACAGTACCCTAAGGGACAGAAAGGATATTTATGTTGTATCAACTTCATCATTAGTAACACCGTTATGGGACGGAACAATGAAATAGAAAGGATATTATGTTTTGTCAACTTCATCATTAGTAACACAATTGTGGGACTGAACAATGAAGTATTTTATTAACTTTCACTTTGCTACTTAGAGAAAAATTCAAGGTAAATGCATCAGAGATGTACGCTATTAGTTCCACTCAAAGGATCACTGGAAAGGACCCTGCGTTGATCACTACCATATACCAGGCTGTTTCGTCTCACCTTGGAACTTTTTCACACTGATGATGAGGAGGAAGGAGAGTATAGTGAAGTAACAGAAGAGGTTACAAAACATGTTTATTTACCAGCTAAAGCTAAATTGGCAAAGGAAGGAGAGGTTCATCCCTCCCCTTCTGCACCCCCTCCTTATTATTTTGAAGAAAAAGACCCTTCAGATCTTTCTTTTCCAGAGGACACTGGGCAAAAAGTAGTTGCCCCAGTGACTGTTCAAGCAGCGCCTCGAGCGACCGCTCTTAGTTCTATTCAGGCAGGAATTCAGCAAGCTAGACAAGAGGGTGATTTAGAGGCTTGGCAGTTCCCTGTTAGAATACACCCCCCAGACCAACAGGGAAATATTATAGCTACATTTGAGCCTTTTCCCTTTAAATTACTCAAAGAATTAAACAAGCTATAAATCAGTATGGACCAGGTTCTCCTTTTGTAATGGGACTGTTAAAGAATATTGCTGTTGCCAGTAGGATGATTCCTACTGACTGGGACGCTCTTACTCGAGCTTGTCTAACTCCTGCTCAGTTCTTACAGTTTAAAACTTGGTGGGCAGATGAAGCTTCCATTCAGGCTGCTCTCAATGCCCTGGCCCAACCTGGAATTAATATAACTGCAGACCAACTTTTGAGGGTTGGCGGCTGGGCTGGTTTAGATGCACAACTGGTCACACAGGATGATGCCACAGAGCAGCTTAGAGGAGTGTGCATTAGAGCTTGGGAAAAAATCACTTCAGGTGGGGAACAATACGCTTCCTTTAGTGCTGTAAAACAGGGACCAAGAGAACCATATGTGGATTTTATAGCTCAGTTACAGGAGTCTCTTAAAAAGATGATTGCAGATTCGGCTGCTCAGGATATAGTGTTGCAGTTATTAGCTTTCGATAATGCTAATCCCGATTGCCAGGCTGCTCTGCGACCTATCAGAGGGAAAGCACATTTAGTTGATTATATCAAGGCCTGTGATGGTATCGGAGGTAATCTGCATAAAGCTACTCTGCTAGCACAGGCAATGGCAGGACCGAGAGTGGATAAAGGAAATGCTCCATTTCCTGGAGATTGTTTTAACTGTGGGAAGCATGGTCATACCAAAAAAGAATGTCGAAAAAATCAGCGAGTCAGGCCACCAGATAGGGGAAAAAAGAAAACTGTTGAGCCTGAAATATGTCCAAAATGTAAAAAAGGAGAACATTGGGCTAATCAGTGTCACTCTAAGTTTGATAAAGATGGGAACCCGATTTCAGGAAACGCCATGAGAGGCCTGTCCCGGGCCCCATTCTAAACCAGGGCATTTCCAGCTCAGGCCATTCCCTCACCTCCGTACAATGTGTGCCCCCCGCCACAGCCTGTAGTGCCACAGTAGATTTATGCTGCACAAAAGCTGTGAGCCTTCTGCCTGGGGAACCCCAGCAAAAGGTCCCAACAGGGGTCTGTGGACCCTTGCCAGCGGGGACGATAGGATTACTTCTAGGAAGGTCTAGTTTAGGTTTAAAAGGGGTACAAATACATACAGGAGTCACTGATTCAGATTACAATGGGGAAATTCAAATTGTTATACCTACTTCTGTTCCCTGGAAAGCAGAGCCAGGAGAGCGCATAGCACAGCTCCTGATTGTGCCGTATGTGGGAATGGGGAAAAGTGAAACTAAACGAACAGGAGGATTTGGAAGCACAAATAAACAAGGCAAAGCAGCTTATTGGGTAAATCAAATTACTGATAAACGCCCTACCTGTGAAATAACTATTCAGGGAAAGAAACTTAAAGGTTTGCTAGATACAGGTGCAGACATTTCAATCATTTCTCTACAGCACTGGCAGTCCGCTTGGCCAATTCAACCCACTCAATTTAACGTGGTTGGAGTTGGTAAAGCTGCTGAAGTGTATCAAAGTAGTTACATTTTACATTGTGAAGGGCCTGATGGACAACCTGGGACTATTCAACCAGTTATAACTTCTGTACCTAAAAATTTATGGGGAAGAGATTTATTACAACAATGAAGAGCACAAGTTCTAATTCCAGAACAATTATATAGCCCTCAAAGTCAACATACAATGCATGAAATGGGGTATGTACCTGGTATAGGACTAGAAAAAAATTTGCAAGGTTTGCAAGAACTGCTTCAAGCGGAAAAACAAAGTTCCCGCCAAAGATTAGGAAATAATTTTTGATGGCGGCCATTGTTAAGCCTCCAGAACCTACACCTTTAGAATGGTGAACAGATAAGCCAATTTGGATAGAATAATGGCTGCTAAGTAAAGAGAAACTGGAGGCTGTAGAGTAATCAGTTACTGAACAATTAGAAAATAGGCATATCACTCCAACATTTTCCCTTTGGAATTCTCCGGTTTTCGCAATTAAGAAAAAGTCAGGTAAACAGAGAATGTTAACTGACTTTAAGAGCCATCAATTCAGTTATCCAACCTATGGGACCATCACAGGCAGATTGCCTTCTCCTGCTATACTTCCAAAAAATTGGCCTTTAATAGTCATAGACTTCAAAGACTGTTTCTTTACTATCCCTTTAGCTGAGCAAGACTGTGAATAGTTTGCATTTACAATTCCTGCAGTAAACAACCTGCAGCCTGCTAAGTGTTTTCATTGTTTTACAGATGGGTCTAGTAATGGTAAAGCTTCTTATTTTGGCTCAAAAGGTAAAGTTTTCCAGAGGACCTATGCTTCAGCTCAAAAAGCAGAGCTTGTAGCTGTAATTGGGGTATTGACTGCTTTTGATATGCCTATTAATGTGATTTCTGATTCTTCATATGTGGTTCATTCCGCACGGTTAATTGAAAGTGTGCAGTTACGACTTCATACAGATGAACAATTGATGACTTCATTTACCCAATTGCAAACAGCAGTTGGAAGTAGAATGCACCCTTTTTACATCACTCACATTAGGGCTCATATATCTCTTCCAGGACCTCTGACTGAAGGGAATCAAATGGCTGATCGCCTAGTTGCTAATGCAACATCTAATGCTGACACTTTCACAATTTAACCCATGTTAATGCCTCTGGTCTCAAACGCAGATACAGCATTACCTGGAAAGAAGCAAAGCTATTATCCAGTGATGCCCAACTTGCCAAATGGTACATTCCTCATCTTTCACAGGAGCTAATCCTTGAGGATTGGAATCTAACTCTCTTTGGCAAATGGATGTCACCCGTGTTCCCTTGTTTGGGAGACTAGCTTATGTACATGTGTGTGTGGACACCTTTTCTCGCTTTGTCTGGGCTACATGCCAAACAGGAGAGTCTTCTGCCTGTGTTAAATGTCACCTTTTGCAGTGTTTTGTGGTGATGGGCATTCCAGCTTCTATTAAAACAGATAATGCCCCAGGCTATACTAGCCAAGCTCTAGCTACATTTTTCTCTATGTGGAATATTAAACACATCACTTGTATCCCATACAATTCTCAAGGACCAGCCATAGTGGATAGAATGAATCTCTCCCTAAAACAGCAGTTGCAAAAGCAGAAAGGGGGAGACAGAGAATATGGAACCCCACAGATGCAACTGAACCTAGGATTATTAACTTTAAATTTTTTGAGCCTGCCCAAAGGCCAGATGTTATCAGCAGCTGAACAGCATCCACAGAAACCAGCTGCAAAGACAGAAGCAGAACAACTGATTTGGTGGAGAGGTCCGATAACAAAAAGTTGGGAAATAGGTAAAATAATAACTTGGGGTAGAGGTTATGCTTGTATATCTCCAGGCCAAAATCAACAGCCGATTTGGATACCATCAAGACACCTGAAACCTTATCATGAGCCAGATGCCGAGGAAGAGACTCTGGGAAGATCCCAAGGACCCCCCGGTTGAAGCCATGTCAAGACTGATGCTGAGGGGGACCCCAACTATCATGAGCAACACCCGTCGAACACAGCCACCCACCTGGGGACAGATCAAGAAGCTGTCACAGATGGCGGAAGAAAACCTGAGGAAAGAGGGACAACCGGTCACAATGAGTAATGTAATGGTAGCCATGATAGCGGTTATCACCACTGCTGTGAGTATTCCTTCAATAAGGGCTGACACAGAGAACAATTATATTGGACATATTTTAATCACTCTATGACGTAGTTACACATGCTTTCTGATCTCAGTATTTACCATAATAAATCTGCTCCTGTAATTGAGGCATACCACCCTCAAAAACCTATTTGTAAACAGGATTGGACCCAGTGAGAAAAAATGAACGTACTTGTTTAGGAAGATTGCATTGCAGAACAGGCAGAGGTGCTGCACAAGATTCCTATGGAATTATTATTAATTGGTCCCCTAAGGGGATGTTTAGCTTGAATTGCACCTCTCGGTCTGTGTGCCACAGCCACACTATGTTCAGATGATCCGAACAAAATGGTCAGATGGTAGAAATGATAAGAAGTACAGCAAAAGTTCCTATTATCTGGAATCATGGCGGTATAGTGACACCTCAACTTCAAATGATATGGCCTGCTCTAGGAGCTTAACATAATGATTTAAAATTAAAAGAACAAATATTTAAAGCAGCCCAGGCACACCTAAAGCAGCCCAGACCTTAATGCCAGGAACTGGAATGCTTAAAGGAGCTGAAAATGGATAAAAACACTTGGAAGCTCTGTGATTTCAATGATGATTGTGCTTTTAATCTGTGTTGTTTGTCTTTGTGTAGTCTGCAGATGTGGATCTTGACTCCTGCAAGAAGTAGCTCACTGTGACAAAGCTGCCTTTGCTTTTGTCAATTTGCAAATCAGAGAAGGGGGACCTGTTGGGAGCAGGCTCCACCAAAATCTGGCTATAAACTGGCCCCAAAACTGGCCATAAACAAAATCTCTGCAGCACTGACATGTTTGTGATGGCCATAAATCCCACGCTGGAAGGTTGTGGGTTTACTGGAATGAGGGCAAGAACACCTGGCCCGCCCAAGGTGGAAAACCGCTTAAAGGCATTCTTAAGCCACAAAGGGTACTATGAGTGATCTGTGCCTTAAGGACATGCTCCTGCTGCAGTTAACTAGCCCAACCTATTCCTCTAATTTGGCCCATCCCTTCGTTTCCCATAATGGATTCTTTTAGTTAATTTAATATCTATAGAAATAATGCTAATGACTGGCTTGCTGTTAATAAATACGTGGGTAAATCTCTGTTTGGGGATCTCAGCTCTGAAGGCTGTGAGACCCCTGATTTCCCACTTCACACCTCTATATTTCTGTGTGTGTGTCTTTAATTCCTCTAGCACTGCTGGGTTAGGGTCTCCCTGGGTTAGGTTGCTCCCTGGGCAACATACATATATGTAACATATATCCCATGTTCATTTCGTGGTGGTGTTTTAGCATTAAAATGAGGTGGGGCCACGCGCGGTGGCTCACGCCTGTAATCCCAACACTTTGGGAGGCCGAGGCGGGGGGGGATCACCTGTGGTAAGGAGTTCGAGACCAGCCTGACCAACATGGCGAAGCCTCATCTCTACTAAAAATACAAAAATTAGCTGGGTGTGGTGGCGGATTCCTGTAATCCCAGCTACTCTGGAGGCTAAGGCAGGAGAATTGCTTGAACTCTGGAGGCAGAGGTTGTAGTGAGCCGAGATTGTGCCACTGCACTCCAGCCTGGGCGACAGAGCAAGACTGCCTCTCAAAAATAAAAATAATAATAATAATAATAAAAATAGAATGTGAGCAGAGGGACAGAGGAAATAGGATTCATTCCGTAGAAAATAGGGAGACACCCTACAGGCCTTCAAGCAGGAAAGTAACACCTCAAAGGAATGTAGACCAAGACCTACAGGCCCCCGCCACTACACCGGGCTAATTTTTTATATTTTCAGTAGAGACGGGGTTTCACCATGTTGGCCAGGCTGGTCTCGAACTCCTGCCCTCGCAATTAGCTGCCTCCTAAAGTGCTGGGATTACAGGGGTGGGCCACCGCGCCCGGCCGATTTTTTTTTTTTTTTTTTCTAGTTTTAGATTCCGGGATACATGTGCAGGTTTGTTACCTGGGTACATTGCATGATGCTGAGGTTTGGGCTTTTATTGGACCCATTAACCAAATAGTGAACATGGTACCCGTTAGGTCGTTTTTCAGCTGTTGGCCCCTCCCTCGCTTGCCCCTTTTGGAGCCCTAGTTCTCACTGTTCCCATCTGTGTGTCCATAGATTCCCAAACTTTAGCTCCGGCTTACAAGTGAGAACATGCAGGATCTGGTTTTCTGTTCTTGTGCTAATTGGCTTAGGACCTGGCCTCTAGCTGCATCCATGTTGCGGCTAAGGTCAAGATTTTGTTCTGTTTATGGCTGAGTACCTGGTGATTTTAAAAAGAAAAGTTTGCTGAACCAATTTACACTGAGGCCTGCACGGTGGGGCTTCTGGAAGCAGCACTGTTGCGGAGGCTGCTATTAGGACCCAATTGGAGGCGCCTGGGAGTAGCGCCTAGACAGGGAGAAGCTCGGGAGGACGAGGCCTCTGACCGGCCGGAGGACGAGGCCTCTGACCCGCCGCAGCACTCAGCTCCCTGCACCGCGGTGGTGACCGCGCCCGCGCCACGCGCGCCGAAAGGACTCCGCGAGCTCCTGCAGGTAACGCGCTCAGTGCAGTCCGGAGTCCAGAACAGGCAGTTGCTGAGTTATGTCCGGGGGAGATCTGTGTCCTTCAGGGTGGGAGGACACAGGGTGGGAGGACACAGGATGGGAGGAAACCCAGCGCGCGAGCCTCTGGGCAGTGGTAAGGGCGGGTTGGGAGTTGGGTTCGGCGAGTTCAAAGGAGGCTCCCGGGCTGCAGAGGCCCCGCCAGGCTGTCCCTGCCCCACGAGCCCCCTCTCCTGCGGTCTCCTGGACTGCGGCGACGAGGGGTCGGGGCCGGGGCTGGGGCTCCAGTTGCCTGGGGATGCGCTGCGCGCCCAGAACGGCTTCGGGGCCCTGAGGCGGGACTGAGGGTGCGGGAGGGCGGAAGGGGGCGCGGACGCTCCGGAACCCACGGTTCAGGCTCACCCAGGGCTTGGAAGACCCTCGGGAAAGTGCGGGCATTCTGTATCTGGGATGTGTGCTTTGGGTCGGACTGGGGGTTAGGTTGAGAAGGGGGCACTAAGATTTACTTTATTTTATTATTTATTTATTTATTTATTTATTGAGACAGAGTCTCTCTCTTATCGCCAGGCTGGAGTGCAGTGGTGCGATCTCCGCTCACTGCAAACTCCGCCTCCCGGGTTCACGCCATTCTCCTGCCTCAGCTTCCCGAGTAGTTGAGACTACAGGCACCTGCCACTACGCCCGGCTAATTTTTTTTTTTTTTTTTTTTTTTGTATTTTTTGTAGAGATGGGGTCTCTCCATGTTGGCCAGGCTAGTCTCCAACTCTGAGCTCTTGCGATCCTCCCGCCTCGGCCACCCAAAGTGCCAAGATTCCAGGCGTGAACCCGGCGCCCTCCCCTTGCGGAGATTCGGCCTGGAAAGCTCCGCCGCTCTGGCCAGCACCGGTTTCCTTCCCGCCTCCCCGCACTCCCACCCCCGCCCCTAGCTCAGAGCGCTCGTGGCGTTACCCACAGCCTTGGAGTCAACTTTACTGTTCCCGGAGGAGCTGCGAGGTGGAACTGGCCGCGCGGTGGAGGCTTTCCCCGGCCCCGGGACGAGCGCTCAGCGTCCCATTCCCGTGACGCTCCCTCGGAAGCCCGGGGAAGAGCGCAGCAGAGGCGGGGAGGAGGCGCGAGCGGAGGGGACCGACTTCCACCGCACCTGGGTGTCGCCAGCCCCGCCTGGCCCTCGGCGCCGGGACCCCGCCTGCGAGTCCCTCTTCACGAAGAGATAATCGGGGTTCTCTGAACGCCAGAAATGGGCCTGGCAGGGGAAGGAAGCTGCAAGAAAGGAGTTAATCTGCAGGATGCTCAATTCTTTCTATGTCAAATCGCGTCACTCCCCGCTCGGCAGGTCAGAGCTAGGGGTGACCGAGTTACGCCGCGGGCGCTCCCTGAGCAACGCTTTCTACCGCGGTCCTAGTGTCTCCGCTCCCTGGAAATAAATACTGACGCTGACTGCATACCTCTTTATGCGGCTCTCGGAGAACAGTTAAACAGGTCCCTGCACGAGGCCGTTCTAGTTAGTATGTCCCTGTGACGCCTTTGTCTGCTACTCAGGTTAAATGCCCCGTTTGTATCTTAGTGGACTTGGCGGGTGGTAGGTGCATGTTTAGCCTTAGTGGACACTACCAAATGGCTTTCCAAAGTATTATTTTATTTTTCTCCCAGCAATGTGGGAGAATTCCAGTTGTTCCGCGTTCTTACCAGCACTTGGCGTTCTGTCTGTTCTAATTTTAGCATTCTGGAGTGTGTAGTGGTATCTCACTGTTCTTGTTTAGGTTGATTCATGTGATATTGCTGTTAATGGGCCACTTTGGGGCTTATTGGCAATTCCTTTTTTTTTTTTTTTTTTTTGACGGTATCTGGCTCTGTCTCCCAGGCTGGAGTGCAGTGGCGCGATCTCGGCTCACTGCAAGCTCCGCCCCCCAGGTTCACGCCATTCTCCTGCTTCAGCCCCAGAATAGCTGGGACTACAGGCGCCCGCCACCACGCCCGGCTAATTTTTTGTATTTTCAGTAGAGACGGGGTTTCACCATGTTAGCCAGGATGGTCTCGATCTCCCGACCTTGTGATTCACCCGCCTCAGCCTCCCACAGTGCTGGGATTACAGGTGTGAGCCACCGCGCCAGGCCCCTTTTCTTTGTTTTTTGACAGAGTCTTGCTGTGTCTCGGAGGATGGAGTGCAGTGGTGCGATCTCGGCTCACTGCAATCTCCGCCTCCTGGGTTCAAGTGACTCTCCTACCTCCGCCTCCCAAGTAGCTGGGACTACAGGCGTCCACCACCACACCCAACTGCTTTTTGTATTTTTAGTAGAAACAGAGTTTCATCATGCTGGCCAGGCTGGTCGTGAACTCCTGACCTCAGGTGATCCGCCTGCCTGGGCCTCCCAAAGTGCTGGGATTACAGGCGTGAGCCACTGCGCCTGTCCTTTATTGGCTATTTATTTATTTATTTATTTTATTTGTTTTTGAGATGGAGTTTTGCTCTTTTTGCCCAGGCTGGAGTGCAATGGCTGGATCGCGGCTCACTGCAACCTCCACCTCCCGGGTTCAAGCGATTCTTCTGCCTCAGCCTCCCAAGTAGCTGAAACTACAGGCCCGTGCCACCATGCCCAGCTAATTTTGTATTTGTGTTTTTAGTAGAGACGGGGTTTCACCATGTTGGCCAGACTGGTCTCAAACTCCTGTCCCTCAGGTGATCCGCCCGCCTGGGCCTCCCAAGGTGCTGGGATTACAGGCATGAGCCATCGCACCTGGCCGGCAATTTTGTATGTTTCTTTTTTTTTTTTTTTGAGACAGAGTCTCGCTCTGTCGCCCAGGCTGGAGTGCAGTGGCGCAATCTCGGCTCACTGCAAGCTCCGCCTCCCGGGTTCACGCCATTCTCCTGCCTCAGCCTCTCTGAGTAGCTGGGACTACAGGCGCCCGCCACCACGCCCGGCTAATTTTTTGTATTTTTAGTAGAGACGGGGTTTCACTGTGGTCTCGATCTCTTGACCTCGTGATCCGCCCGCCTCGGCCTCCCAAAGTGCTGGGATTACAAGCGTGAGCCACCGCGCCCGGCTAATTTCGTATGTTTCAACCGAATAATCTGCATTTCCCTGGTGAGTAATGATGTTGAACGCCTTTCCAAATGCTTATTAACTATGGGTGCGATCTCTTTTGTGAAGCCTACGTTTTTGTTCAGTCCTGATTTATTTATAGATTAGGTTACTTGTCTTTTTCTTTTCTGATCATCTGTAGTGTAAACCAAAAAGTATCTGAGACAAGTCTCAATCAATTTAGAAAGTTTATTTTGTCATGGTTAAGGCCACACCCAAGACACAGCCACAGGCAGTCCTGGCGACATGTACAAAAGTGGTCAGGGTACAGCTCGCTTTTATACATTTTAGGGAGACACAATACATCAACCAATACGTGTAAGGTTTATATTAGTTCTATCTGGAAAAGCAGGACAACTGGAAGGAGGAGAGCAGCTTCCAGGTCATAGGTAGATTTAAACATATTCTGATTGGTGACCGTTTGTGGTGGCGGCTCACGCCTGTAATGCCAGCATATTGGGAGGCTGAGGCGGGTGGATCACTCGAGGCCAAGAGTGCCAGATCAGCCTGGCCAACATGGCGAAACCCTGTCTCTACTAAAAATACAAAAATTAGCTGGGTGTGGTAGCACACGCCTATGGTCCCAGCTACTCAGGAGGCTGAAGCATGAGAATTGCTTGAACCGAGAGCCAGGGGCTGCAATGAGAAGAGATCGTGCCGCTGCACTCCAGCCTGGGCTACAGCACTAGCCCCTGTCTCAAATAATAATAACAATAAATAAATAAACCTATTTTGATTGGCAATTGGTTGAAAGAGTTATTATCTACAGAAAGGAATGGTTATCATAAGGGGTTGTGGAGACCTAGGTTTTATCATGCAGATAAAGCCTCCAGGTGCAGGCTTTAGAGGAGATAGACTAAATGTTTCTTATCAGACTTTAGGTTTGTGCTGATGTTAATGGTGGAGGGGTCGAAGCCCCACTTCTTGTCATGGCCTGAACCACTCTTTCAGGTTAAAAGTGCCCTGGCCAAAGAGGAAGGCCCCCAAGGTTGGAGGAGGAGGGGTAGTTAAATTTTATTTTTGGTTTACAGTAATTTGCCTTTTCACTCTGAATGGTGTGTTATGAACTGAATTGTGTCCCCCTAAAATCCATCTATTGAAGCCCAAATCCCCAGTATCTCAGAAAGTGACTATCTTTGGAGGCGATTAAGTTAAAATGGGTTGTTGGAGTGGGCCCTAATCCAATATGATTGGGGCCCTTATAAGAAGAGATTAGAACCCAGACACACATGGAAGGCAGACCATGAAAATACAGGGAAGGCTGCCATCTGCAAGTTAAGTGGAGAGGCCTCAGGGGAAACCAAATCTGCCAACAGTTTCACCTTGGACTTCTAGCTTCCAGAACTGTGAGAAAATAAATGTGGTGTTTAAGTTTCCCAGTCTATGGTATTCTGTTATAATGGTCCCAGCAAACTGATGCGGAGTGTACTTGATAAATAAAAATTCAATGAAGTCCAATTCATCAATTTTTTCATGGTTAATTTTATAATTTTTTTAAAAGATTGTGTAAAATCCATTCTCAATTTAAAAAAAGGTTAAGAAAAGAGAATAAAATCAATAGTTTTTAAAGGTATGGCCACACAAAGAAACAATGTATAGCTAAAAACTAGTATCATATTTAATGAGGAAACATTAAAAATATTACAACTAAAATGAGGACAAACACAGGCTATCAGTATCTCCACTGTTATTTAAAATTATTCTGGGTATATTGGCTGATTCAATTACACAAAAGAAAAAACCAAGGAACACAAATTATAAAGAAGTGAAAATGGTCATTATTTACAGGCGATTTGATTTCTGAACTGGAAAACTCAAAGGAATCAATTGAAAAACTGTTGCAACAGTAATATCAGACTTCTTTAAGATGACTCAGTTCAAGTATTAAAAAAAAAGTCTTTCTGTATACAAACAACCCCTTTGGAGAAATATAACAGAAGAAGATATACTATTTAAATTAGCACCATAAAACAAAACATCTCTGAATAAAAGCAACAAGGACATCCGTTTTTTTTTGGAAAGAAATATTGAATATTATAAAAATACAAATGTTCCTTAGTCTTGTAATTCAATGCAATCCCAATTAGAAATAATTTTTACATTAGACAAGGTAGTACTAATATAACTACCATCTGACACCCATTAGGATGGCTACTATCAAAAAATAGAAAATAACGGGTTGGTAAAGATGTGGAGAAATTGGAATCCTTATGTGCTGTTGGTGAACGCGTAATGGTAGAGCCACTATGGAACACAGTATGGGGGTTTCTCCAAAATTGAACATAGAATTATATGATCCAGTAATTCCACTTCTGGGTATATAACCAAAAGAATTGAAAGCAAGATCTCGGCCGGGCATGGTGGCTCACGCCTGTAATCCCAGCACTTTGGGAGGCCAAAGCGGGCGGATCACAAGATCAGGAGATCGAGACCGTCCTGGCTAACACGCTGAAACCCCGTCTCTACTAAAAATATTTTTAAAATTAGCCGGGCGTGGTGGCGGACGCCTGTAGTCCCAGCTACTTGGGAGGCTGAGGCAGGAGAATGGCGTGAACCCGGGAGGCGGAGCTTGCAGTGAGCCGAGATAGCGCCACTGCAGTCTGGCCTGGGCGAAAGAGCGAGACTCTGTCTCAAAAAATAATAATAATAATAATCTCAAAGACATGTTTGTCACCCACGTGCATAGGCAGGATTATTCACAACAGCCAAAAGGTAGAAGCAACACAGTGTCCATTGATGGATGTATGAATAAACAGAACGCGGTACATACATAGGATAGTACATTCAACCTTAAAAGGGAAGGAAATTCCAACATATGCTGCAACATATAGAATGAATCTTAAGGACATTAGCTAAGTGAAATATGCCAGGCCCGAAAATTACATACTGCTTAAATCCTCTTATATGAGATACCTAGAGAAGTCAAATTCATAGATACAGAAAATGGAATGGTGCTTGTCAGGGGTGGAGGGATAGGGGAATAAGGGATTATTTAATGGGTACAGAGTTTCAATTTTGCAAGATAAAAAGAGTTCTGAGGATTGTACAACAATGTGAATGTACTTAACACTGCTGTAATGTACACTTCAAAATTGTTAAAATGGGGCCAGTTGCAGTGGCTCATGCTTATAATCCCAGCACTTTGGGAGGCCGAGGTGGGCAGATCACTTGAGGTCAGGAATTCGAGATCAGCCTGGCCAACATAGTAAAGCCCTGTCTCTACAGAAAATACAAAAATTAGCCAGGCATGATGGCACACACCTATAATCCCAGCTACTTGGGAAGCTGAGGCTGGAGAATTGCTTGAACTTGGGAAGCGGAGGTTGCAGTGAGCCAAGATCATGCCACTGCACTCCAACCTGGGCGACAGAGTGAGACTCCTTCTCAAAAAAAAAGAAAGTTAAAATGGTCAATTTCAGCCAGGCATGGTTGCTCATGCCTGTAATCCCAGCACTTTGAGAGGCCAAGGCGGAGAGATTGTTGAGCCCAAGAGTTCAAAACCAGCCTAGGCAACATAGCAAGACCCCATCTCTACAAAAAATATAAATAAATAAAAATTAGCCAGGTATAGTGGAGCATGCCTGTGGTCCCAGCTACCAGAGAAGCTGAGGTTGGAGGATTGCTTGAGCCCAGTAGGTTGAGGCTGCAGTGAGCTGTGATCACACCACTGTACTCCAGCCTGGGCAACAGCAAGGCCCTGTCTCAAAAAAAAATCGTAAAAAAAAAAAAAGGTCAGTTTAGTATTACGTGTATTTTACCACAATTTTAAAAAGAAACACCCCCTTCCCCAAAAAGAGTTCATTCCTTTTTTTGTCTGTGTGTAGAGACAGGAGGCCTCACTATGTTGCCCAGGCTGCTCTCCATCCCCTGGCCCCAAGCAGTCCTCCTGTCTTGGCCTCTTCAAGGGCTGGGATTACAGGCATGAGGCACCCCACCCGGCCTATCTTTTTACTTTTGACCTATGTATGTCTTCATATTTCAAGTGCATTTCTTGCAGCAGCATATACTTGGGTCTTGCTTCATTTTCCCCATTTGAAAATCTCTGCTTTGACTTAATTATTTTCCCTATTATTTTAAGACTGCACTGTATGTCTTCTTAAAAGTAGAAAGGGTTTGGGTTTTTTCCCTTAATTTTGTGTACTATTGACAGATCTTTGATAAAAATTAGAAACTTAGAATACTATTCTGAGAATAGCTATGTGTGACCTCCCTCTAGTGGCCACATTGAATAATGTTATGAAATGCAAGCATTTCTTCCAGAGCTGAGCTTTTCCATGGCAAGTTATGCACATTGAACTATTAATTTGACTTCAGTGTTGTCTGCAACTGTGTATAAATTGGTATCACAGTCCTGAGAGACACCCAGTGCCTAAATAAGCCAAGAGGGGGAAACTTGGCCTCCTTGGAACCTGGAAAAATAGTAGCCACCTAAAATAATTAATAACAATTATGGTGTCATTAGCCCTTTAACGTGTAATTCAGAAACGCATGTAGTAGTTGGCATAGTTATGGTAAATAAGCAATGGAAATGATGAATTTCAAGGACATGTAGAAGGAGGACAAATAAAAAGTATAAATAAAATGGCAGAAATAAAATTTTAAAATATCGGCAGTCATTCCTTTGCAACTTCTTTTGAATCTATAATTATTTCAAAATAAAAATTAAATAATATCAGTGGTAATAATAAATGAAAATGGATCCAAACTCTATAGTTAAAATAATGAGAATAATGAGAATTTTTCTGAGCACGTGACACATTCCTGTAATCCCAGCACTTTGGGAGGCTGAGGTGGGCGGATCACCTGAAGTCAGGGGTTCAAGACCAGCCTGGCCAACATGGTGAAACCCCGTCTCTACTAAAACTACAAAAATTGGCCAGGGGTGGTGGCAGGCGCCTGTAATCCCAGCTACTCAGGAGGCTGAGGCTGAGGCAGGAGAATTGCTTGAACCTCGGAGGCAGAGGTTGAAGTAAGCCGAGGTCACAGCACTGTAACTCCAGCCTGGGCGACAGAACGAGACTCCGTCTAAAAAAAAAAAAACGAAAAAGAAAACATAGAGGTTTACAGGGGATATACTTATACAGAATGGGTGAAAGTAAAGGGTTAGAAAAATATAAACTAGGCAAATACAAACCAAAGGAAAACAAATAGCTCTATTAATTTGTGTGTGTGGGGGAAGACTTTAAGGCAAAAGGTATTACTACAGATAAAGAGGGCCACAACTTAATGATAAAAAGTTAAATTCACCAAAAAGATATAACAATTCAAATATTGTATGCTTTTATTTTTAATTAATTAATTAATTAATTTGAGATGGAATCTCACTCTGTAGCCCAGGTGGGAGTGCAGTGGCACTATCTTGGCTCACTGCAACCTCCACCTCCCAGATGCAAGCAATTCTCCTGCCTCAGCCTCCCTGGTCGTTGGGACTACAGGCATGCACCACCACACCCAGCTGATTTTTCTATTTTTAGTAGAGACAAGGTTTTACCATGTTGGCCAGGCTGGTCTCGAACCCCTGACCTCAAGTGATCTGCCCGCCTTGGCCTCCCAAAGTGCTGGGATTACAGGAATGAGCCTATGTGCCCAGCCTATTGATTTATTTATTTTGAGACAGGGTCTCACTTTGTCACCCAGGCTGGAGTGCAGCGACGCAATCTTGGCTCACTGCAACCTCCGCCTCCCGGGTTCAAGTGATTCTCCTGCCTCAGCCTCCCGAGTAGCTGGGATTTAAGGGCGCCTGCCACCAGGCCTGGCTAATTTTTGTAATTTTGGTAGAGATGGGGTTTCACCACGTTGGCCAGGCTAGTCTCAAACTCCTGACCTCAAGGGATCCGCCTGCTTCCGCCTCCCAAAGTGCTGGGATTACAGGCTCGCTGTGCCTGGCCCTTGTATGCCTTTAAAAACAAAAGGCTTGAAATGTATAAAGGAAAATTCAACAGACCTCAAGGGAGAAATTGATAAACCCACCATTAAAATGACTATTGTTTTATATGGGAGGCAGACACATAACAGAAGACCACATTTCTGCTAGTATAACTACTCTTCATTTATATGATGAAATTCCATATACCTACATTTCATAGTGCTGCACAAAAATGATGGTGGATTCCAGGTGCTCCCTCATTGGAGAAATCTGAGAACCATTGACCTAGAAATTAAAGTACATTATTTTCCTATTCATTCAACAAGCAGTTACTGAAAGACTATTGTGTTGTGTTGAAGGCGTAAAGTTTATACATTAAAGGAGTCAGTTGCTGTACTTAGTTTAGCTATTTAATATAAATTCATAATTCATAAGCTTTTTTGTTTTGAGAGATGGGGTCTCCATCTGTCACACAGGAGTACAATGGCGTGAACACGGCTCACTGCAGCCTCCATCTCCTGGGCTCAAGTGATTCTCCCGCCTCAGCCCCCACAAGTAGCCCAAGTAGCTGGGACTACAGGCACACCACCATGCCTGGATAACTTTTGTATTTTTGTTTTTAGAGATGGGGTTTTGCCATGTTGCCCAAGCTAGTCTCCAACTCCTGAGCTCAGGCAATCCGCCCACCTCAGCCTTCCAAAGTGCTGAGATTACAGGTGTGAGCCACTGTGCCTGGCCTCATAAGCCAATTTCACAAAGATTTATGGAGAAAACCACCCTGAAGTGCACCCCCTAAATGTGCACGCACACACACATACACATACACACACACACACACACACAGAGTTAAATCTCAGTCTCTTTCTTAAAGAAATGTGCTTGCTAGAACAAGGAACAGTAATGAATTTCTGAAATTCTGATGTCTTCAGTTTATTGTTTTTCAAAAATAAGAAAAGAATACAGTAAGTACAAATATTGGTCCACAAACTCAGCTGGGCAAGGCAACTTAATTTCTATTCAGGCTCCATTCTGTCAAGCGGTGGAAATAATCCAGGTCCCCGTTTCTCTCCACTGCTCTCCCAGGGATGACTAAGGAGGCGAGGAGAGGGGTCGCGGTCCGGATCTTTATCTGGCCGTGCTGGCACCTGCGGCCTGGCCCGCATTCGCTTCTGGTCTTCAGTCTGTGCTTCATCAAGGGTGTTCTGTCAAGGTCACACTTTCCTCACTTCCAACCCTGAGGCTCTTCAGGGCTGGCTTGCTGTCAGCTAACTGTGGTGGCCTTGAAAAGGAAACGTCATTCTGCTGTTCCTGCACCACATTAGAGACATTAGAGCAGGAAAAACTGAACGGGTTTCTCTAGGGACCTTCACTCCAGCAGGCTGCCTTCATTTGGTGGACTATGGGCACAGGCAAATCCCTCGGGTACCAGGGATTTGTTCTCCGTCTACCTTATTGCACTTGGATCAACCCTGCGAGGCTGCCTCTGACCTGTGTGCTGAAACACCGCCCGGCCACTTCTTCCCCTGCATCTGTGCCTCCCTGGGCTGCGCAGAATACAGGACCCTCCTTCCCAGAGATCCACACGAGCCTCTCATTCTTTACTTTCTCTCTAACTTTCTTCCTTTCTCTCCAGGTTTGGGAAAACTTCATGTAATCTTTAGAAGAGTAGCTGAGCAGGAAGTTTTTTGTTTTTATGGAGATGGAGTTTCGCTCTTGTTGCCCAGGCTGGAGTGCAGTGGTGTGATCTCGGCTCACCGCAGCCTCCGCCTCCCAGGTGCAAGTGATTCTCCTGCCTCAGCCTCCTGAGTAGCTGAGATTACAGGCATGCGTCACCACGCCCGGCTAATTTTGTATTTTTAGTAGAGACGGGGTTTCTCCATGTTGGTCAGGTTGGTCTCAAACTCCCGACCTCAGGTGATCCAGGAAAGTGTCATGAGGTAAAAGAACGCATATGGAAAAAACCCTCATTCATCAAAATAGCAAATATTGTTCTTCAGTAATACAGATGATAAAATTAGTCTCTGATAACATTCGTTGCCTACTAATTTTAATAATAATACTGATTTTAACAATAATAGAAATAAAGAATGTGTTTTTAAAAATGATTGATAGGATATGTGAAACACAAAACACTAGTTCAAAATGTGTTTAGAAAACAGACCCAGTCAGCTCCAGGTGAGTAACAGTTTTATTCACAGAGGTTGCCTGTGGGCAAAACTGGAAGATGCCAGCCTGGAAGGTGTGTGGTTATGTGGTTATGGTCGGAAGGCATTATTACACAAGCATAAATATTAGCTTCATTGTGTTGTATGATACTCAATGTGCTTGTTGGACTCTTCAACAAAGTAAAGAGAGGTGCTAAGATTGGAAGTGGGAAAAGAAAGTTTCTGAATCTGTCTTTGGGAAGTGCACGGCGTCTGCCTGTGTTTATTAGGGGTGCGCTACAGGGGTCCCCCAGGCCTCCCTGCCTCCAGCAACCAAGAGGCCAACCTGAATCAGTTTCCCCCGGAAGCAGAGTGTCTTCTAGAAGTCCCTCTGTCTTTTCTATGATTCAAGGGCTCCTCTGCCCCCTCAAATCACTTCTTTTAAATAATGAGGCGCCAGATCCTTCTAACAAAACTTTTTGTTTCACGAACATTCATAAAACATAAAAAGTACAAGTTCTGGTGGAGGCAACACACTGAAAGTCACTCTGCTGGAAGTACAACCAGAACCCCCTCTTGGGTCCTTGTCCTTGCCAGGCTGCGTTGGCATTGCCTGTAGGCACCACAACTATGTCTGTTCCTGGCATGTAAGCTTCTCCACATAGCCTGGGCAACATAGCAAAACCAGGAGACCGCAGCAAAACCTACAAATTAAAAAATATATATATCCAGGCGTGATGGTATGTGCCTGTAGCCTCAGCTACTCGGGAGGCTGAAGCAGGAGGATCCCTTGTGCCTAGGAGTGCATGGTTTCAGTGATCTGTGATTGTGCCACTGTGCTCCAGCCAGGGTGACAAAGTAAGATGCTGTCTCTTAAATAAATAAATACAAACGTACATACATACATCTATAAATACCTTGATCCTCTTTGCTTAATGCTGAAATTTACCATGTGAACAAATAGTAGTAGTGTGTTCTAATTCCCAATACTTTAAATGTACACCTGCACTCAGGCATTATGTTATCACCACCATTAGCACATCCTTTATTGTTTTTCTTTATTTCTTGTGACTCTTACTCTTTAGCAACTTCCATTCTCTATTCCGAGTTTGGTAAGATACTAAGTCTATAAGAGCTTCCACTAAAATTCCAAAAGGCTAGCTTTCCACCCTGCTCTCATTTCTACATGGCCCTGTTCCCACCAGCATCCAAGATCCCATCCATGATTGAAAGCAGAGTTTCTTCTCATCTCCTAGATGCCTTGTCCATTCTCCTGCTGGAAGAAAGCCACTAAGTACTGGGTTGGGCGGGTGGACACATGTTCTGCCGAGCACCATTCTCTCCCCTGCCTGTGTAAGTGATACCAGGATCTTGTGACCACAGGCAGCTCATGCTCCCGAGGGCATCTGAGGCCTCTCTTTTCTGAGAAAGTCCATGGAAGCAGAGGACAGTGTATGAGTTTCCACGGAAAACCTCTTGTCAAGGATTCCAGCTATGACTCCTTCTATAGAACAGGATAACTGGAGGGTAGCCAAGGAGAAATACGTCTCCTATTTAGAAAATATCAAAAACTCTGATTGGTAAAATTAAGTGTAACAAAGATGATAATACTTCCTGAATTCATATATTAATTAATATTTAATTTAATTTAAATGTCTATTTAAAACCTTCTGGTGATGTTTAAACAATTGAACAACTTGACAGTAAAAATAAATCCAAACATAAAAGCAGATAAAACTTTATTTTTAAGTGATTGTAGAATCATATATCAGCTTATTTTTTAAAATGAAGATCAAATAAATATGTCATAGTGTGGATATTTCATAAATTAAAGCTATTATGAGAACTTAATATGTGACAAACTAGACTTAGTAATATAAGACAAATAATGGAGAGAAGAAAATATCTACTTAAGAATTGGTATTGGGATACCCAAGCATGATATGGAGAAAAGTGAAATTAGACCCACACCTCCATACAATATAAAACGTAGTGTTAGATATTTTAAAAATAGCTAATCAAAGTAGAAGAAAAAAACTGATATATGTACTAGAGTAAATAAACTGCTGTATCTATAAAAGAGATACATTTACATCAGAACATGAAGTAGATCATCATCATACTATATCTGTTCATAACACTAATAGAATGATACAATACATATCAAAATGAAAACAACAAAATGAAAAACATTAAACACATATTTATTGCCCCAAATATATAAAGAATTGTTGTTAATATAAATACTCTGCTTTCACTCCAGCAGTAGTCAAGGAAGATTAAAAGTTTATACAAAAGGGAAACCTTGTCAGACTGTCAAATTAAGTTGAATCTTATGGAATATATACAGCTTCATAGTAATTAAGTAAATACAAATTAATACTCATAAATAACTCACAAATAACTAACTCTATTTTTTTAAAGCCAGTGTTGGAGAAGAATGTGAGAGAAAGCCCATCTGTATAACTGGTGGTTCGGTATTTCTGAAGAGCAATTTGCCAATATGTAGCAAAAGCTACAAAACTTTAAAAATCTTAAATCTATCCATTCCTTTTGGGAAATATATGAGAAGAAAAAACTTAGAGGAGAAAATGAAGTTTGTGTAAGTTTCAATATAGCAGTATTAGTTTTGTTTTCTTTTTTCTTTTCTTTTTTTTTTTTTTGAGTCAGAATCTTTCTCTGTTGCCCAGGCTGAAGTGCAGTGGAGTGATCTCAGATCACTATGACCTCTGCCTCTTGGGTTGAAGCGATTCTCATGCTTCAGCCTCCTGAGCTGCTGGGACTCCAGGCACAAGCCACCACGCCTGGCTAATTTTTGTTTTTTTAGTAGAGATGGGGTTTTGCCATGTTGGACAGGCTGGTCTCGAACTCCTGACCTAGGTAATCTGCCAGCCTCAGCCTCCCAAAATGCTGGGATTACAGGCATGAGCCACCACACCCGGCCTATTTTTCATAATAAAAATAAGACACAATTCTAATGCACAATTAAAAGGAAAATGGAGGTTTAAAAGCAACTGCTCTATATTACAGGATGGGATACAGTACGCTATTATAAATTAAAAAGGATTACTGTGTGGATTATGCTGATCCATGGAAATCGGTAAGTGAAGTTTTGATAAAGTGGAGCAAGTGATGAATACACTGAATTGTAAGGTATTTGGAGACGGGCCATGTCTACTTATACTCAATCCGCAGGGCTACACTTAGTTCTTGGTATACAGTAAATGCTCAACAAGAGTCTGTTGAATGAACACATACATGGTTTATCTGTTTGTCTCTTCCGAGTCCTTGACTTCTGTCTGCTCTGACCTCTGGCAACTTTGCACTAGTTTCTAGCTTTCATTCTGCTTATCTGGATTTCGGAACTCTAGCCTGCCCCACTCTTAGATTAAACGCACGCCCTCTGTGGCCCTGGAACCTTAGTGAGTTCTGCTATACCAAAGTCTCCAGGCCCAGGGTGACACACAGCTGCAGCTCCATAAACCTCTAACATGATGTCAGTAAACATTAAAAAAAAAAAAAAAGCTTATAAAAACAATGAATAAGCTTTGTTAAACGTACAAATGAAAATTAGCAAACATGGGAAGATAATTGAGTAAAGAGTTTAAAGTTAAAAACTAACTGCAGTCATTCTAGGAGAAGGAACAGCTGTATTTGAAAACCTGTATGGTTACATGAACTGCCTGAAAAACAAGCTTAAGAAAAATTAAAGCTCAGATTTATATATTTTAAGAAATTAATTGCAATCAATTTCCTGGGATTAAATAGCATTTCCTCAACCCCAGCTGCCATTAAAAAGAGGCAAATGCAGCCAAGGACTGGATCTTCTCTGGAAGGCTGACAGCGCTGACCCTCAAGAAGGCACCGGCTGACAGAACGTTCTGCCCTGATATGTGCTGAAATTCCGCTGAACGCAGAGTTGTACATTAAACCCTTTAGGGGCTTACAAAAGAAGTGTCCTATGTTTTAGAGTCACAGAGTTTTGCCAAAACAAGTATGAATTCACCTAGTGGCCCCCTGCACCAGGTCTTTCCTGTGGCCACTGAGTGCCAGACACATCAATATGTAATAGCAGGATGAATGATTGAACGAACGATTGAATGAAAAGAAATGAGAGGCAGCAGGTTGTCAGATTCTATGAGGCAATCACAGCATCAGGTGACCTTGGTATCTATTTGAGAGGATTGCCATTTATTCTCGCGAGCGCACGGCTTTAAAGAGGCCCATATCCAGGCAGTGAGCTCTGGTGGGGGGCGCCTTTAGATGCAAAAAGGAGGAATCGGTTCGAAATCCCAGGGCCTGAGCGCGGCCGGTGCAGGCCGGAGGGTCAAGAACTCTCCGCCGGCGGCAGCGGTCCGGTGTCTGCCCCGGCTTCGCCCCGGCCTAAGGCTGCCGGTGCTATAAATACGCGGCCCACATGCCGCGGTGACACGGTGTTCCCTGGGCTCGGCGGGACAGATAACATGAATGTGCCCTTTAAACGTCCCAAGTTGCAGGGACAGCCCCCGGCCCAGCCCCGCTCCCGGAAGCGCTTTCGCCCCCGATGCCCTCTGCAGCTGGGAGGAGGGGGCGCCCCGCACCTGCCCAGCCAATGCGCGGCGCGAGCGCCGGCTGCGACCCGCCTCCTCTCGCGAGAGCCCGGCGGGCATAAAAGGGGGGGCTGCGGGCGAGGGGGCTGCCCCTTAGCGTCGCGCAGGGTCGGGGACTGCGCGGCGGTGCCAGGCCGGGCGTGGGCGAGAGCGCGAGCGGGCTGCCGGCGGGCTGAGAGCGTCGAGCTGTCACCATGGGTGATCACGCTTGGAGCTTCCTAAAGGACTTCCTGGCCGGGGGCGTAGCCGCTGCCGTCTCCAAGACAGCGGTCGCCCCCATCGAGAGGGTCAAACTGCTGCTGCAGGTGAGGACTGCGCGGTGCAAGGGGCGGGCGCAGGCGCAGCGGGCCGGGTGGGGCGCGCGATGCGGCGCGAGCTGCAGGGCGCGGGGCGCCGCGGAAAATCTGCGCCAGGCCACAGGCCCGGGCGCCCGCCCGCCCGCGGGGGAAGAAGGTGCCCTCTGCGTAGAGACAGGTCCAGCGTCAGTTGCAGATTCCTGGTGTCGGGTGGCGCCCGGCGTTCGGGTGTCTATATATGGAAACCCACCCGGAGCCGGTTTACGTGTGCCAGATCCTGCGCCCGTGACAGCACGGGCGTGCACTCAGGCCCGGAGGCACCTAGTGATTGCCAGTATTTTTGGCACCGTCTTATGCGCACGCACCTTTACAATAAAAACATCAAAATAGTCATCACCCAAGAATTCCCTTATCTTATCTCATGCATAATGCTGTATGTAGGCTGACGCCTTCATCTTTATGTAACCTCTGTGAGAGAGTTATTCTTCTCCATTTTACAGATGAAGATGAGGTTTTGAAATATTAAGAAACAATTTTCGGAATAAACTCAGATCATCCTGCCTCCAAATCTTTTCCTCCCCTACCTGGTCGCTGAATGGTTTATCATCCTCTCGTGTTTTCCTCCACCTGCCCAAAAGGTCAGGGCCCCTCAGTGAGGAAGAGCCCAATTTGGGAGTCAAAATTACTAACAAAACCCCCACAAATTGTTCACAACAGCAGCAAACTCTCAATAATTGATTACTTGGATTATCTGCTTGAAAACTTTGGAGCCCTAATGTTTAGTGGATTTATTCTCCTTCCTCTGTTAGAGCATCTAGTAGAGATCCTCATCTCCATGGTGATCAGAGTGACACTGAGAAATTGTCATTTTTGGCCATCATGTCTATTAAATCCAAAGCCCTTTGAAGCAGGGAGTATTACTCATTTCCGTCCCCCAGTAAGCCCCTCATACAGTTCTCAAACCTAGGGAAAGTGAAATAAATAAATGGCTAGCTTTATACAATTCAATCACCTTTTCAGTTTATTTGGAGTAACACCTTTTCCCTCAAATACCCTAATAATTGAAGCAACATTGGGTTATTTAGGCTTGTTATCTAGTAACTAACATGTATAACAGTATCCATTTACATGCCCTCAGTATCCGTTTGATTTCCTCATCCTTTTTTCTTAAACAAAACAAAAAAAAAATCCAGGAAGTGCAAACCTTCTTTGTTCTCCTGTCCTCTTCCCTTGTCTCTGCCTGCCTGTCCTCTGTCACCCACCCTCCCCTCCACCAGGTCCAGCATGCCAGCAAACAGATCAGTGCTGAGAAGCAGTACAAAGGGATCATTGATTGTGTGGTGAGAATCCCCAAGGAGCAGGGCTTCCTCTCCTTCTGGAGGGGTAATCTGGCCAACGTGATCCGTTACTTCCCCACCCAAGCTCTCAACTTCGCCTTCAAGGACAAGTACAAGCAGCTCTTCTTAGGGGGTGTGGATCGGCATAAGCAGTTCTGGCGCTACTTTGCTGGTAACCTGGCGTCCGGTGGGGCCGCTGGGGCCACCTCCCTTTGCTTTGTCTACCCGCTGGACTTTGCTAGGACCAGGTTGGCTGCCGACGTGGGCAAGGGCGCCGCCCAGCGTGAGTTCCATGGTCTGGGCGACTGTATCATCAAGATCTTCAAGTCTGATGGCCTGAGGGGGCTCTACCAGGGTTTCAACGTCTCTGTCCAAGGCATCATTATCTATAGAGCTGCCTACTTCGGAGTCTATGATACTGCCAAGGGTGAGAGAGGGGCATCGGGAGAAGGAGGGTGGTGTGGAAAGAGGACCCTACGGGATCTGTAACTCACAAAGGACTTGATATTTATTGATCTTGTTTTTTTCTAGTCTCTGGGATAATTAAGGCTTCTGAATGAGGAGGTGGTGTGCATAAATTAATAGCTAAAGCATTCTTTGTGTCCTCTGCTGAAATAAACTCTGGCCTTTAGTTATTCAGAGAGGAGGAAAGGGGAGCCTGTCTCCCTCCAGACACAGCCATAGCAGTTATTGAGTTTAACTTGAAGCCACTTCCAATGCCCTGCAGACAAGCTGAGCACTGGCCCCCTGGGGTCCGGAGAGGGCAGCAGCCACCTTTGCTGTCTGCCTGGTCATATGTGAAGCACCTGCACAGGGGCGGGCTCCCCGCAAGGTCAGAGCGTGGAGCTGGAGGTGCGGTGGCCTCTCTCCCTCCACCTGCTTTCTGCTGAGAACAGTCACTTCATAGCCGTTCGGCTTCTTGGCTCTGTCCACAGGGATGCTGCCTGACCCCAAGAACGTGCACATTTTTGTGAGCTGGATGATTGCCCAGAGTGTGACGGCAGTCGCAGGGCTGGTGTCCTACCCCTTTGACACTGTTCGTCGTAGGATGATGATGCAGTCCGGCCGGAAAGGGGGTAAGCTTGTGCTCTACTCGTCTAAACTTGTTTATTTTTGCCCGAGGAGAACATTTTACAGTGCTCCTTTCGGTCTTCCTCACTGGAAATTAACTTTCAAAATTATTTGATAAGGACTTAGGGAAGAAAGATTGTATTAATTCCCCCTAACATTCTCAACTATCCTATTAGGGAAAAGTTTTTTCCATTTTATTAAAGAGATGATAAGAACATCAATAGTAAGATATTCAGATGTGAATTTAACTAGGTATCTAGCATTATAGAGACCCTAGGCCCTCTTCCCTTAGACCCTGGGTGCAGAAGCTAGGGAAAAGAAGTAGTTAGCTACTTCTTACAAAGAACTCTTGCTTCCCTCCTAGCTATAGGTGTTAGTGGGACGGGGTGTTTAGCTGGGTAGAGATGGCCTGAAGCAATCTGTTGTGCCAGAAAAAGTTTTGGCTTCTATAGATTGAACCATAGGAAATTGCCACTTTAAAAGTCAAAAACAGTCCCATGTTAGCAGTTTCGTATGTTTCAGCTAATAGTTGCAGCCTTTTATTTTAACTGCATAACCTTGTGCAGTATCATCTGAGGCTAGGCCTCAGTTTGGTCCTCCATAAAAAAAGGTAACCGCGTAGCATAGTACTCCTGCTCCACTGCGCCCTTCTTGCTTCGCAGTTGGGTAGTCCATGAATTACTTGGTTAATTGCCCCAGTTCTTCACTGACCTTGAACTAATGGCATAGGAATGACAGGACACCCAGCCTGCCAGTTAAGCAAGGAAGGAGATGTCCAGTGGAATGTTGCATGGAGCTGGGACTCCATGCCCAGATGACCCTGATTTTATAAAACTGATAACAGTGTGTACAGATATGTTTCAGAGGAAAAGTCTGTTTCCTCCAGCGTTGTGGAGCCCTCACCAACATTTGTTTCCACAGCTGATATTATGTACACGGGGACAGTTGACTGCTGGAGGAAGATTGCCAAAGATGAAGGAGCCAAGGCCTTCTTCAAAGGTGCCTGGTCCAATGTGTTGAGAGGCATGGGCGGTGCTTTTGTATTGGTGTTGTATGATGAGATCAAAAAATATGTCTAATGTAATTAAAACACAAGTTCACAGATTTACAGTGAACTTGATCCACAAGTTCACAGATCCATTGTGTGGTTTAATCGACTATTCCTAGGGGAAGTAAAAAGATCTGGGATAAAACCAGACTAAAAGGAATACCTCAGAAAAGATGCTTCATTGAGTGTTCATTAAACCACACATGTATTTTGTATTTATTTTACATTTAATTTCCCACAGCAAATAGAAAATAATTTATCATACTTGTACAATTAACTGAAGAACTGATAAGAAATAACTGAATGTGAAACATCAATAAAGACCACTTAATGCACGCTTTCTATTTTATTGAACTCTTATTAACTGTAAAATGCATTTTTAAAAGATCAAAAATGCATATTTTCTAGCATGATTCATGTATCAGTCAGTGGCCAAGCTTCTAAATGCCAGATATTATATTGAGTATGTATTAATATGAGAACGTACAATGCTTAAAGTTCCGGTCTTCAAACTTAGGCATGTCATATTCTATCTTATCCAGTGTTACTGTAGGCTAGAAAGTGATAATGGCTTTCATAATCCTGCCTTCTTAGGCACTTTCCTGCAGTCTTTAGAAATTCTGAGATTCTGCTGAAAGTTTTAAATCACAATCTGGAGGATTTTCCATGATCAGGAAGTGCTCTGTTTTCATCCCTTTAGGTAACTGTGACACCTAGAATTTTATGATAAGTAGAGAGTATTCATTGAAAGTCAAGGCCGGGTGCAGTGGCTCACACCTGTCATCCCAGCACTTTGGGAGGCAGAGGTGGGCGTATCACTTCAGGCCAGGAGTTCGAGACCAGCCTGGCCAACCCAGCGAAACCCCATCTCTAATAAAAATACAAAAAATTAGCTGGGTGTGGTGGCGCACACCTGTAATCCCAACTACTCGGGAGGCTGAGGCATCAGAATTACTTGAACCCGAGAGGCAGAGGTTGCAGTGAGCTGAGATGGCGCCACCGCGTCCATCCTAAGTGACAGGGCAAGATCCTGTCTCAAAAAAAAAAAAAAAAAATCAGTTGTTTTAGTTGAGGCCACTATAACAAAGTACTGTAGACTGATGGCTTATAAGCAACAGAAACTTATTTCTCAGTTCTGTAGGCTGGAGGTCCAAGATCAAGGGGACACTGTGGTCAGGTTCTGATGAGAGCCCTCTTCGGGTTGTAAACTACTGACTTCTTGTATCCTTACATGGCAGAAACAGAGCGACAGAGCTCTCTGTAGTCCCTTTTATAAGCTCACTAATCCCATTCATGAGGGCTCTACCCTCATGACCCAATTACCTCCCAAATGCCCCTCCTCCAAACACCACCACTTTGGGGGTTAAGATTTCAACAGATGAATTTTGAAGGGACACAAACATTCAGTGCATAGCATCAGTTATCAAGCTAGTATTTAATACCTCTTAGGCCCCGTGGAAGGGAAAAAAGATAGAAACCTGCCCTGAACGATGCTTAAGTTGGGGAGAAAAGGTGAAATGCCATTGTTAGATAATTTGTTGAAGACAATACATCTTGCTTGAGAAGGAATAGAAGGGAAACGAAATGGGGGGAGGGAGTGGTAGGAGATGGAGACTTTGAAAGAAAATAACCAGATTTAGAAAGATGGGTCTAGAAAGCATCCTCCAGGACGCCTGTAACAATTATCAAGACCTACAGGAAGTCAGTTTTGGATTCGCCCCTCCGAGATTCGTGAGCCAGAGGAAAATACTTAGAATATCAGGTTGGAAACTTCACACTTTGGGACCAGGAAAAGACCAAGCAGTTGCTCTAGTCTCCCAGATGGTGACTAATCTGGAGGAAGCAAGTCCCTGTATCCGTGGCAAAGCTTGAAAGGCAGGCAGATGTCTTCTCTGTGTTTTCTAACAGGTGGTTGGGTGGTGGGGGTTGGTCTCTGTACCTCCTGTTCTTTACCTTGCTTACCAAGCGCTTCCACCGACTCACTCCTGCCTCCCCAGCTAAAAATTGGCTGTGTTGATTTTACCACAGTTACCAAGGTCTGAGTTTTATAAAATCCAGGATCACATCTGACCTCACCTGGTAGATATCTAGGCCAATAAAGTCTGAAGGGCTAAAAAGAAGGCACCTCTCCAGCCTGTCTCCTCGAGGCCAGGTAGCACATGTGCAGTTAGAGGCCTCCTGGATCCATTGTCCTCCTGTTGCTTTTCATTCTAAGGATAATATGAGTGATCCAAATTCTATTGCTGATAGGGAATAAAAGCAGGGCAGGCTAATAGTAGGCAAGTACTTTGATGGAGCGTGTCTCAAAGCAGGGCCCAAGTTTAGGAGGAGGAAGACCTGACACAATGAATGAACAGTGTGTCCTCCCAACCCAACCAAGAAGTGTAACTGTGTTCTGTCTTTAACCCTGGCATGGAATGGGGAGGGAAGAGGCATGGACATTTACTACATAGGGCACATTATCTACATTCTACATGTGACCCAGATGTCAGCCCTCCCGCTTCCTGCTAAGGTTACCTCTAATGCACGTTGCCCCAGGCCCTGCTGAGCCAGTTCCTCACCGCAGCTACTTAACTCACCATGAATTCCTAGAACCCTCAGCCTCTGACAGAGTGCTGGGATCTGGCGGGAGAACTGGCAGTACTCCCCTCACTAACCTACCCTCACGCCATACCATCATCGTGCAAAGCTGCGTCATGCTGGAAGGTCTGGTTTACGTAAAAGTGACAACTTGGAATTGAGCGTCCGACTCTCAGGTACCCGCCCCAGGCCTTTCTCATCAGCCCCATTTCCCACACAGCTGTCTCCTAGGCGCAGCCCTCCTTCACCACCACCACCACCACCACCAACCCCAGTCATCTTTAGGTATTTTCTCCCCTAAAGCCTCACCTCTTGGCATCTTAAATCTTTTTAAGACCTTATTTTGTATTTTAAATATATGAGAAAAATTATGGAGGATGATACAAGATGAGTGAGTCCATAATGGTAATAATTGGACACTAAAAACAATGAAAACTTGTCTCAAGTATTTGTGTTGAAATCTCAATTAACTGGGCGACTGCTCCCATTCCATTTTATTCTGTAAAATATGTGACATCCTTCGTGTTGAGGCGGCATTTACTAAACACCCCCAAGGTGCAAGCCTGCAAGGAATCAAGCGCTGCAAGGAGAGCTTATCTTCCACACCTGGCACAGTGCCCAGGACAGAGACGGTGTTTAGCAAGTTTCTGTTGAATGTAAGAATGAGCGAGAAGGCAAAGTGCATCTAAAAAGCACAGGGAACCTACAAAATATTTGGGCAAGGGTTTCATCAGTTCGGGTGAAATCTTGAACATGTAGAGCACCGTGGGGGTGGCCGGACAGGCTTGTTGGAGTCGTATAATGCAATGAATAAAAACTTACGGCTGCCTTAAATGCAAATTTCAAGCCCTTAAATAAAATTTAACAAAGTCTACTGTGTCATAAATTCTTTGCTTTTCTGCTCCTCCTGAATATCAGAGATTTTATCAATCTGCAATAAAGTACAGTTGATCTCATTCACAGATTACATATCTGTAAACTGGCTTCACTGCCAAACTTTATTTGTAACCACTTTAAGGTCCTTGGACACACACAGAGCGATGACAGACGCAAGTTGCCTGACACACGTCCCTAGCTGCAGTGGAACAAGGTGACACCCTGCCTTTTCATTTCGGCCTCATCCTGTAAACAAGCATCCTGTTCATGTGTTTACTTTGTGCTACAGTAATTCTGCTGTTTAAAAAGTCCCCCAAGCTTTGTGCAGTGGCCAATGCAGTTTATCCAAGGCACCATCATTGCCAATTAACATGGCCCCAAGCAGAGTGCTATTCCTCAGCACAGGAGGGCCAAGACCTGCCTTGTGGAAAATACACGTGTCAGATCAGCTGTCTTCAGGCCTGGGCCGTGAGCTCAGTGTTAATGATCAGCAATATATATTAAATAAGGTGTCTTTAAGTATAAACACATAAAACAAGGTTATGTATGATTTTTGTGACCAGCGGCTCACGGGAACCTAAACTTGTATTTCCCCTTGGCAAATGTTTCAGTGTTTGCCTCAACTTTGTAGTATATAACTTCCGTGAATAATGGGAATCAGCTGTCTTACCATTTTTGAAGTCATAAACATTATAGAAAGATCACCAGCCAGGCATGGCGACTCGCCCGTAATCCCAGCACTCTGGGAGGCTGAGGTGGGAGGTTCACTTGAGCCCAGAAGCTCAAGACCAGCCTGGGCAACATAAGGAGAACTTGTCTCTACAAAAAATAAAAAATTAGGTGGGTGTGGTGATGCACACCTGTAGTCTTAGCTACTCAGGAGGCTGAGGAGGGAGGCTGCAGTGAGCTATGATCGTACCACTGATTTCCAGCCTGGGTGACAGGGTGAGATCTGTCCCTAAACAACAACAACAAAATACCTATAACATGTCTCACATAAAACATCTTGTATGTAATTTTTGTGTGTTCTACATAGTCATTTTAATTTTCATAGCCCTTTAAAGATTAGATGAGTTTAGTTTTGCCATTTTTGCAGTCACAAATGAATCACATATATTGAGTGACACCCATGTATGGCTTCCCGTCAGCCTGAATGCTGTAACCAGTGCAAAAGCTTCATATGGTCCTTGCTCTCAGGGGCTTTCTTTTAATTTATTAGGGAAGTAAAACAGACTAAAAATATGTGAGACGTGACGTAAGTAACAAACCACATAACGTATAATCTTAAGTCAGTGTTTCATCAGCTTTTTCTAGCTAAAAGCTTATTTTAGTAATGCAAATGTGATGTGATGAAGGCATGGATTAGAATGATGGCAGTGAAAATGAGTAATGTGTTTTGAAGAACAGACAGGACATGATACAGACATTGAAGAAAAATGTTAATCAGGCCGGGTGCGATGGCTCACACCTGTAATCCCAGCACTTTGGGAGGCCGAGGCGGGCAGATCACAAGGTCAGGAGTCGAGACCATCCTGGCCAACATGGTGAAACCCCGTCTCTACTAAAAATACAAAAATTAGCTGGGCGTGGTGATGGGCACCTGTAGTCCCAGCAACTCGGGAGGCTGAGGCAGGAGACTCGCTTGAACCTGGGAGGCGGAGGTTGCAGTGAGCTGAGATCGCACCACTGCACTCCGGCCTGGCGACAGAGCAAGACTCCGTCTAAAGCAAAAAAAAAGTGTTAATCAGTGAGAATGCCAAGGTTTTATGCCTTCGTGTTTGAGGGAAAAATAACAATATGTTCACTGCAACTGAAGTCAAGAGGCAGCACTTGGGAAAAACAATTTTCATTCTTGATCCCTAATCCAAAAATCTGAAAACCAAAATGGTCTAAAATCCAAAACTTTTTGAGCACTGACATAGTGCCACAGGTCGAAAATTCCACACTTGACCTTGTGATGGGTCACAGTCAAAACTTTATTTCATGCACGCAATTATTAAAAATACTGTATTAATTACCTTCAGGCTATGTGTATACTGTGTATATGAAACATAAATGAATTCCATGTTTAGACTTGGGTCCCATCCCCAAGGCATTTCATTATGTATATGCACATATTCCAAAATCTGAAAATATTGAAAATCCAAAAAGCTTCTGTCTCAAAAAAAAAAAAAAAAAAAAAAGGATCTAGGGGGAAAAAAAGAAAATCCCAAAGCTAGCAGAAGAAAATAATAACTAAAATTAGAGAAGCACTAAATAATAACTAAAATTAGAGAATGAAATTGAGACAAAAATCCATACAAAAGCCGGGTACAGTGGCTCCCACCTGTAATTCCAGCACTTTGGGAGGCCAACACCGGTAGATCACTTGAGGCCAGAAGTTTGAGACTAGCCTGGCCAACATGGCGAAAACCCATCTCTACTAAAATACAAAAATCATCCTGGCATGGTGGCGTGCACCTGTAGTCCCAGCTACTTGGGAGGCTGAGGAGGGAGGATTGCTTGAGCCTGGGAGGCAGAAGTTGCAGTGAGATGAGATTGCGCCATTGCACTCCAGCCTGGGGGACAGAGAGAGACCCTGTCTCAAAAAACAAAACAAAACAAAACCCATACAAAAGATCAGTGAAACCAAGAGTTCTTCGAAAAAAATAAACAAGATTAATAGACTGCTAGCTAGATTAACAAAGAAGAAAGATCCAAGTAAGTATAATCAGAAATGACAAAGGTGACGTTACAACTCATCCCACGGAAATACAAAAGATCCTCAGAGAATACTGTGAGCAACTATGCACACAAAATTTAAAATCTAGAGGAAATGGATAAATTCTTGGAAACACACAATCTCCCAAGATTGAATCAGGAAGAGGCTGAAACCTTGAACAGACCAATATCGAGCTCTGAAATAGCATCCGTTACCAAAAATAAAAACTCAAAAAAAGCCTTGCAAAAGATGGATTCACAGCCAAATTCTGCCAGATATACAAAAAAGAACTAGTACTAATCCTGCTGGAACTATTCCAAAAAAAAAAAATCAAGGAGGAAGGGATCCTCCGCAACTCATTCTATGAAGCCAGCATCAGCCTGATACCAAAATCTGGCAGATACACAACCAAAAAAGGAATCTTCAGGCCAATATCCCTGATAAGCACAGATGCAAACATTCTCAACAAAATACTAGCAAACTGAATCCAATAGCACATCAAAAAGTTAATTCACCAGGATCAAGCAGGCTTTATTCCTAGGATGCAAGGCTGGTTCAACATATGTAAATCAATAAATGTGATTTACCACATAAACAGAATTAAAAGGAAAAACCGTATGATCATCTCAATAGACACAGGAGAAGCTTTTGGTAAAATCCAACATCCCTTCATGATTTAAAAAACCCTCAATAGACTAGGCATCGAAGGAACATACATCAAAATAATAAGAGCCCTCAATGATGAACTTACAGCTGACATCATACTGAACAAGCAAAAGCTGGAAGCATTCCCTTTGAGAACTGAAAGAAGACAAGGATGCCTGCCCTCACCACTCCTATTCAACAGAATATTAGAAGTCCTGGCCAGAGCAATAAAAGGCATCCAACAGGAAAATCAAACTATCTCTCTCTCTCTCTATTTTTGTTTTTATTTTATTTTTTAGATGTAGTCTTGCTCTGTTGCCCAGGCTGCTGGAGTGCAGTAGCGCTATCTTGGTTCATTGCAACCTCTGCCTCCCAGGTTCAAGTGCTTCTCCTCCCTCTGCCTCCCAAGTAGCTGGGACTACAGGCACATGCCACCATGCCCGGCTAATTTTTTGTATTTTTAGTAGAGACAGCGTTTCACTGTGTTAGCCAGGATGGTCTTGATCTCCTGAACTCGGGATCTGCCTGCCTCAGCCTCCCAAAGTGCTAGGATTACAGGCATGAGCCACCGTGCCTGGCCAAACTATCTCTCTTTACTGACAATATGATTCTATACCTAGAAAACCCTAATGACTTTTCCAAAAGGCTACTAGAACTGATGAACAATTTTAATAAGATTTCAAGATACAAAATCAACGTACAAATATAAAAATCAGTAACTTTTCTATACACCAGTAACATCCGGGCTGACGGGCAAATCCAGAACACAATCCCATTTATTATAGCCACAAAGAAAATGAAATACTTGGGAATACAGCTAACCAAAGAGGTGAAAGATCTCTAGAAGGAGAACTATGAAACACTGTTGAAGGAAATCAGACATGACAAAATTAAATGAAAAATGTTCCATGCTCATGGATTGAAAGATGTTAAAATGGCCAGGCTGCCCAAAGGAATTTACAGACCCAACACTATTTCTATCAAACTACCAATATCATTCTTCATGGAATTAGAAAAAAAAAAACCATTCTAAAATTCATATGAAAGCAAAAAAGAGTGAATATTAATAGCCAAAGCAATTCTAAGTAGAAAGAACAAAGCTGGAGGCATCACACTGGCTATAGTAGCCAAAATAGTATGGTACTGGTACCAAAACAGAGTAGAATAGAATGGAACAGAAGAGAAAACTCAGAAATAAAGCTTCACACCTACAGCCATCTCATCTTCGACAAGGCCATCACCAACAAGCAGTGGGAAAAGGATTCCCTATTAAGTAAATGGTGCCGGGACGACTAGCTGGCCATATGCAGAAGATTGAAACCAGACCCGTACCTTTCACCATGTACAAAAATTAACTCAAGATGGATTCGATATTTAAATGTATGACCTCAAACTATAAAAATCCCAGAAGAGGCCAGGCGCAATGGCTCACACCTGTAATCCCAGCACTTTGGAAGGCTGAGGCGGGTGGATCACTTGAGGTCAGGAATTCAAGACCAGCCTGGCCAACATAGTGAAACTCTACTGAAAATATAAAAATTAGCCGGGTGTGGTGGCTCCCTACTCAGGAGGCTGAGGCAGGAGAATCGCTTGAACCAGGGAGGCAGAGGTTGCAGTGAGCCACTGCACTCTAGCCTAGGTGACAGAGCCAGACTCTGTCTCAAGGGAAAAAAAAAAATCCTAGAGAAAAACCTAGCAAATACCCCTCTAAACATCGGCTTTGGCAATGAATTTTTGGCTAAGTCCTCAAAAGCAACCGCAACAAAACAAAAATTGACATGTGTGACCTCACTATACCAAAGAGCTTCTGCACAGCACAAGCAACTGTCAACAGAGTAAACTTACAGAAACGGAGAAAATATTCACAAACTCTGCTTCTGACAAAGGACTAACATCCAGAATCTATAAGGAACTTAAATCAACAAGCAAAAAATAATCCCATTAAAAAATAGGCAAAATCAGCCAGGCGTGGTGGCTCAAGCCTGTGATACCAGCACTTTGGGAGGCCGAGGCGGGCAGATCACGAGGCCAGGAGATCGAGACCATCCTGGCCAACATGGTGAAACCCCACCTCTACTAAAAATATAAAAATTAGCTGGGAGTGGTGGCGCACGGCTGTAGTCCCAGCTACTCAGGAGGCTGAGGCAGGAGAATCGCTTGAACCCGGAAGAGGAGGCTGCAGTGAGCCAAGATCGCACCACTGCACTCCAGACTGGGCAACAGAGCAAAACTCTGTCTCAAAAAAAAAAAAAAAAAAAAAAGGCAAAATGGTCAGACACAGTGGCTCATACCTGTAATCCCAGCACTTTGGGAGGCCAAGGCAGGCAGATCACTTGAGGTCAGGAGTTTGAGACCAGCCGGGCCAACTACTAAAAATACAAAAATTAGCTGGGCATGGTGGTGCAGACCTGTATTCCCAGCTACTTGGCAGGCTGAGGCAGGTGAATTGCTTGAACCCGAGAGGAGGAGGTTGCAGTGAGCCGAGATTGCACCACTGCACTCCAGTGCAGAGCACTGGGCCACAGAGCAAGACGCTGTCCTAAAAAAAAATGGGCAAAGGAGATGAACAGACACTTCTCAAAAGATACATAAGTGGTCAAGAAACATGAAAAAATGTTCATTGTCACTATTAGAGAAATGCAAATCAAAACCACAATGAGATACTATCTCAAAGCAGTCAGAATGGCTATTATAAAAAGTCAAGAAACAACAGATGTTGAAGAGGCTGTGGAGAAAAGGGAATGCTTATACCTGTTGATGGGAATGTAAATTAGTTCAGCCACTGCGGAAAGCAGTTTGGAGATTCCTCAAAAAACTTAAGACAGAGCTACCATTTGACCCAGCTATCCCATTACTGGGTATATACCCAACGGAAAATAGAGCCTTATTCCAAAAAGACACATGCAATTGTATGTTCATCTCCATGCTATTCACAATAGCAAAGACATGGAATCAACCTAGGTGCCCTTCAGTGGTGACTGGATAAAGAAAATGTGGTACATGTGCACCAAGAAATATGACGCAGCCATAAAAAGAATGAAATCATGTCCTTTGCAGCAACATGGATGGAGCTGGAGGCCATAATCCTAAGCAAATTAACGCAGAAATGGAAAATAAAATACTGCAGATTCTCATTTATAAGTAGAAGCTAAACACTGAGCATGCATGGACACGAACATGGGAACAGACGCTGTGGACTACTCAACAGGGAAGGGAAGGAATGGGACGTGGCTGCAAAACCACCTGTTGGATACTATGCTCATTGCCTGGGTACAATAAACCCACGTAACAAACCTGCATATGTGCCCTCTATATCCAAAATAAAAGTTGAAAAATTTTTTTTAAATGTTCTATTAGTCAAAATAATAAAATTAAAATCATAATGAGATATATTAAATATCCACTTGAATAGTTAAAACTTTAAAAAAATGACGGAAAGGCCAGTTGCAGTGGCTCACATATGGAATCCCTTTGGGATTGCAAGTACTTTGGGAGGCCTTGGCAGGAGGCTTGCTTGAGCCCAGGTGATCGAGACCAGCCTGGGCAACACGGCGAAACCCCATCTCTACAAAAAAATACAATAATTAGCTGGACATGGTGGCGTATGCCTGTTGTCCCAGCTACTTGGGAGGCTGAGGTGGGAGGATCGCTTGAGCCAGGGAGGTCAAGGCTGCAGTGAGCCATGATCGTGCCACTGCACTCCAGCCTGGGTGAAAGAGCAAGACCCAGGCTCAAAAAAAAAAAAAAAAGAAAAGAAAAGAAAAAGAAAAAAAGACTGACAATAATAAATATTAACGAGTCTCTAGAGCAACAGAAACTTACACACTTTTGTGGAAGAATGAGCTGTTACACTCACTGTGGACAACCCTGGCATTAGCTGTTAAACACAAGCACACCTCTGACCCAGCAACTCCACCGCTAGGTGCATGCCCAACTAAAACGTACACACAGATCAACCAAGGCACATTTACGAAAATCCTCACATTAGCATTATTTGTAATAGTCAAGACCTGGAAACCGGCCGGGCGTGGTGGCTCACGCCTGTAATCCCAGCACTTTGGGAGGCCGAGATGGGCGGACCACGAGGTCAGGAGATCGAGACCATCCTGGCAAACATGGTGAAACCCCGTCTCTACTAAAAATACAAAAAATCAGCCGGGCGTGGTGGCGGGCGCCTGTAGTCCCAGCTACTCGGGAGGCCGAGGCAGGAGAATGGCGTGAACCCGGGAGGCGGAGCTTGCAGTGAGCTGAGATCGCGCCACTGCACTCCAGCCTGGCGACAGATCGAGACTCCATCTCAAAAAAAAAAGAAAGAAAAAAAACCCCAAAAACCTGGAAACCACCCACAATATCCATCAACCACATAATAGATAAAATAAACCGTGGTATAGTCAAGTACTAGAATACTACATAAAAATCAACATGAACCAATTATAGCTACATGCAACAATATCAAAGAATCTCACAAACATAAAGATGTTGAGCTAAACAGTCATACACAAGTGCATAATCCCATTTATATGAAACTGAAAAACAGGCAAAACTACACTCAAATGTTCAAAGTGAAGACCGAAGTTAATGGTACAATTAGATTTTTCTAGTTTGTATAGGTAACTATGTGGGAAGCAGATATATTTGCTTAATGCTGCATATGTTCTTCAAAAAATAGATTCTCAGAATCAAATCAAGAACAAAGCACCCTCCAAACTTTGGAGACTAGCTATAATTCCAAAATGTATGAAAGAAATGTGATGTGTGGTTTTTTGGTGAAGACTATCATTGTAATATATATCCTATAAGAATTTAGCACCATAGTTTTTAATCACGTTTTGGTGACTCTTCAAATTCTTTTTGTTTTTTGAGACGGAGTCTCACTCTGTCACCCAGGCTGGAGTGCAGTGGCGTGATCTTGGCTCACTACAACCTCTGCCTCCTGGGTTCAAGCGATTCTGCTGCCTCAGCCTCCTGAGTAGCTGGGACTACAGGCATGCACCACCATGTGTGGCTAATTTCTATATTTTTAGTAGAGACGGGGTTTTACCATATTGGCCAAGCTGGTCTTGAACTGCTGACCTTGTGATCCGCCAGCCTCGGCCTCCCAAAGTGCTGGGATTATAGGCGTGAGCCACCATCCCCAGCCTCAAATTCTTTGACTATCTTATAATTGTGGATTAGAGCCATGTGAACAAACCCTGTCTCATTATAGTAAAATAATGATGTTACCTCCTAAGTTTTATTTTGTAAACCAGTTAAACCTCAAAAATGTCATCTAGGGCAAATAGTGCAACTTACCTGGATTTACCAGCTAAATTTTGAAATGGAAGCATACAATCTTAAGAGTCTATTATGGTGGCTCCAGAAATATCTCTAAATGAATTAAAAATCCATCACCAGAATTGAAAAATCAAATAAAATTTTCTGCCATAACATAATAGTATTTGCTCTAGCATTCTTTCTCTTTGCTGTTGAGAGCTCAGATATGCTACTGCAGGAGGTACTTGGGAATTTACTCCAATGGCGCTAGTTTTATTAAACCCTCATAAAAAATTCCTAAACTGTTGTTTTGCAGCAAGCTTTAGTGTGTTTATTACTCATATAGAATACATATGAAATGTTGATGTACATGACTACTTTTAAAAAATATTTGCTGGCCGGGCGTGGTGGCTCACACCTGTAATCCCAACATTTTGGGAGGCTGAGGCGGGCAGATCACTTGAGGTCAGGAGTTCGAGACCAGCCTGGCCAACATGGTGAAACCCTATCTCTACTAGAAGTACAAAAAATTAGCCAGGCATGGTGGCGTGTGCCTGTAATCCCAGCTACTCAGGAGGCTGAGGCAGGAGAATCACTTGAACCTAGGAGGCGGAGGTTGCAGTGAGCCAAGATCGTGCCACTGCACTCCAGCCTAGGTGACAGAGCGAGACTCCATCTCAAAAATACAAACAACAACAACAAAAAGCCCATTTCTTTAAGCTGTAAGAGTGTCCACTGTATTGTAGTGCCATAACAATTTTACAGAAGTAATTAGATGATGCAGTTTAAAGAAATTCTGATTAAGAATATAATTTTAAGCAAACTCTTTTCCATGTAAATATTTTACTTTCAAAGACAGAAATAACTGACACCGTCCTTGCAACTTTATTCCTACTAATTCTTGGTCTTGTAAGGCACGTAAAAGTTATTCTAATTTTGAAAATTGGAACAAGACAGTGCATTTTAGAGACAAACATAGGATCAAAACTCAGTTATCTTTAATTCTTTTATTTCTTTCTTCATTATGCCAGACTAGTTCTAAATGGCTAAAATACATTAAAATGGAACAGAAAATCTTAAAAGGATGTTAATTTTAAGTTTCTTACTAATCTTTACTCATAGAAATAAAGAAGCCATAACCATTAAGCACATTTTCTAAGACTGTATATAATCATTTATAGGTTAAGACTTTTTTGGCATTGAAGATAGTAAACTTTTTATGAATTTAATTATTAAAGCATAATCAACTCACATCTTTGGATTTATATTGGTCTTAACATGTTTCACAGTTTGCAGTATCTGAAGAATCTGAAGATGAGAGGCACAGCCATCACTTACCCATGACCATCACCTTCTTAAAGCTGTCTAGATGTCTATCTTGGACACTCGGGTTAGCAGGGAGAAAACAACTGCATTGCACTACATTTTTAAGCAAACCAAAGAACTTTATTTGGAGTAATAGCTAAGAAAAAGACAGTAGAGGAAGTATAAGAGCTACCCCTTAAGAAATAACTTTAATAGTTAAAAAACTCGTAGAATGTTACTAAAAAGGAGGCAACATTAGTTTAAAAAATAACTGAACAAGAATCTGGCCTAATAACCAGACCTCGGATTAGTATACTTTCTAGTTATAGATGTAAATCTTCAAAGTACATATATTCAGTACAAGTCAAAAAAATATAAAATAGTGCCAGACCATCCTTTACTTTTTCATGTCCTTGAAAACGAGAAGAGTAATATACTTAAGTAATTCCTTCTTAAGAATGTCCCTTAAACTATAACAACTTCGTAGCACCTTGACTTAGAATATACCACCTTTTCCAACTCCTATTTGTCTATTTATATTCATTATATATAAGTAACCATGACAACAGAATTGTAAGTTCTGCTTAAAAGACTGTTGCCCTTTGCAACTTTTACTTTAAGTTGGATCCCTGTTATTAGTAATACTTAGATGAACTTCCCCTTTCAAAGTAGTAAAAACGAAAGCATTACATTAGTACCTAAATCAAAGTACAGTTTTTATTTATAAAACTATTGTGTTGTATCCTGACGTGGCAGCAAAGATAATATAAAATGTACTCAGAGACTAACGCCATTATGAACAGAAAAGACTATATATAAACAGTAAAAGTACATAAGTTAACAAAAGAAAATAAAGCCTTGGTTTAGTCTAGCTCAAGCTTATATACACAACAGGTATAATAACTTGTTCACCAGAACAGAGCATCAAATAACATGGAATGAAAATTACGGCCTCCAAAAGCAGCAGAACCTCAAAGCCAGGTTGTGGTCACATGAATTATTTAATCTCACTGCGCCCATGTTCACAGGCCTGATCCTGAACAAAATCTATTAATACAAACTAAATCCAAGACATTTTGAATTGATGTTTTGTAAAATGCAGTAACACCTTACTGTTAAAGGTGCTAAGGAAAAAAGCATTCAGCATGCATGCTACAGAGCCTGAGCACTGAAAAATGAAAATCTTATTGTGGCTACAGATCAAAAATTCATACTGACAAAAGATATTTGTCATTTAACATGGAACCTTTCCAATACATATTAAGGGCATACTGAAAAGGCTAGTAGTGAAAAACGGTGGCAACAATGAGACATCATACTTTGTTATATAAAAGCCTAAGTTTGACAGAAAAAAAATTCTAATTTGAAAGTCAACAACATTAAACCCTATCTGCCATTACCAATTCCATCAAGATTACTAGGTCTTTAAATGTGGGACTGGTAAAAATAATACTTCCAGGGTTCAATCAAATAAATCAAAGTAAACCAAAACAAGAAAATTAGCTAATATTTAAAGCATGAGCCTCAACAAATGTGTGATTTATTTCCCTTTTTGTTCAAATTTTAGTTTTCTCAGGCCTTATAAATACTTGCTGGAATTTCTTTTTTTTCTTTTTTTTTTTTGAGATGGAGTCTTGCTCTTTTTGCCCAGGCCAGAGTGCAGTGGCGCTATCTCGGCTCACTGCAAGCTCCGCCTCCCGGGTTCACGCCATTCTCCTGCCTCAGCCTCCCGAGTAGCTGGGAGTACAGGTGCTCACCACCGTGCCCAGCTAATTTTTTGTATTTTTAGTAGAGACGGGGTTTCACCGTGTTCGCCAGGATGGTCTTGATCTCCTGACCTCGTGATCCACCCACCTCGGCCTCCCAAAGTGCTGGGATTACAGGCGTGAGCCACCGTGCCCGGCCCATACTTGCTGGAATTTCTAAAGCATTTCTTTCTTATGCTAAGTCTTCTCTAATAACATAATAAATACTGAATTACCTAAAACACTGTCCAACATACCTCAGGATCTGCTTCTCAGCTCTTCATGCTGATAGTGCCATTTCACTGCTTCAACAAACACTTGGTTTGTAACTGATGTGGTCCTTAAACTATTCACGAGTTAGAAGACTGTAGCTCTAAAACCTACCTCATTTCTAAGAGTCATAAATAGGACTTTACCTGAATGCATGAAAACACAAAAGGGAAGCTTCTAAGTTGAACTTTCTAATATTCATATTTGAAATGGTTTGGAATGATTGATCAAACTTTTAAGATCTAACTCAGTGCACTTATACAATAACTAGATACCTCTGGTGAATTACAAGAATTGCTCCAATAGAAGCATCTCTCAATCTCCTCATCAAATCTAGATCAGCTCTACCAATGGAAACAAATTTCAAGATTTGTTTCATAATAAGTGTTAAATCTAATACAATCAGGCTATGTCATGCCGCATAAGTTCTAAAGCAAATGAAAAACAAAGGCAGCCAAATTTAGGAGCTAACCTCATGGTATAACGCTTATAAAGAAATGAAAATAACACAAATTGAAAACTATATAGTGACCATCTTGGGTACAACATGCAATGATGCTATCACTACTATTTTGACAGCATGACAACTGAATCAACTTCTATAATTAGAAGATACACATGCATACCACTATTTCTCTATTAAGAACACATACATCTCATATAAATACATCCTCAGGAAACACTTTTTACATTAAATCGTTTTTTGACAATAATTTTGCACTGAATAACAATACATTACAACTCACCGTTGTACACCTTAAATTGCTAACACGGTATTCTAGATGTTTACACGGAGAATTATAGTAATATGCACGAGCACTTCAAGGAAAGTTGTGTGAACAATGTTGAAAGTAAAAAAAGTGTTTTATAACCAAGCTGTACGGACATTAGGGGGTTTAGGTCTTCTTTGAGGGTGGCCACTGGAGGGGTCAACAGCTGATCGCTCACTCCTACAACTGAGACCACTCGTAGCACTGGATGTCCTGGAAGCTCCTCCTGAAAAGATACAAAGAAGAAATATCTGAGAAACTCTCCTCACTTTAAGTCCAGACTAGTTTTTCTTCCACATTCTATGTGTGTCTAATAGTCTAATGCTATGATTCTCGATGAGGAATGCACTTCAGAATTCCCTGTGGAACTTAAAAAATATAGTAAAAAACATAACCAGATGCCACACCAGGGGATTTTGATTCACTGGATTGGCGTGGAAAACAAACATTTTTAAAAGCTTCTCAAATAATTCATGTGAACAAAATGACTTTGTATAACCATTTATATACCTAATCAACAAATAACTTACTACATTTAGGGACAATGCTATGTATGACTTACTAAAATAAGACCCAGTCTTAGTCACTATACCACGGAAGCAAGGTTTGGAGAAGGAATAAATGGAACTACTAGTCATGAGAGCTGAAGACTCACGAGGGCGAGCGCTGGGAAGTTGTGGCATCGTGTGGTTTGGTATTCCCTTCTATTTATTATATGGTTTAGAATGCATACATGAAGTATAGCAGAGACTTCTGTAAAGGACACTGTCCTTTCTAGATGTTGCACACTCCAGCACTAAATGGTCACTCCATTCCTGTACTCTCTGGGGCACACAACTGGCTAGGTCTGTAACTGATCACACAACAAGCCTTACTGCAGTAAGGCTTGTTGTGTGATCAGTTTGCTAATTTTTGTTTTAGTTATCCAGTAAGTAAGAAAAAGCACACACAAGGGCTGGAGGCTATTAGCAATAATTCTTAACTACCTACGGAGAATGTTTTAGCAGCTTTAAACTGCACATCTATGTATTTCTTCCTTCAATAAACTTTGAAATTAAAAGTCCTTCCTCAATTACCTAAGAACCTACTGATATTTTTGATTGTTTTATCTCCTGGTTTCCTTCCTGTCATTATATGCTGTAAATGAAACCTGAAATTAAGTGAACTAATACAAATAAAACAAAACATGATAGTGAGAAATAACAGAACGCATTCTAGAGTTGGCATTTAAAACTCTATCATAATAACATAAGTTACTTTTTTAAAAAAAAGGATACGAGGTACAAATAAGTATAAAATAATTTTGAAAATGCTTACTTAATGGGCTATATTGGCCAAGAGCGGATCTGGATCGTCTTGACAATGGTGACGAGTTGAGATAGCCCATATTGCGATGATAGTCCATCAGCTGTTCTGAGCGTTTCATACCAACTGTTGGTTTCACAGCCTCAAGCCTTTTCAATAAAGCCTTCAATAAAGACAATTAATTCGAAAGGCAAGGTTAAACAGCAATCATTCTTAACAAGGCAATACATTCTAGAGCCTGACATTCACTTTCTTTCTTTTTTTTTTTTTTAAGAGACAAGATCCTACTCTGTCACTCAGGCTGGCCTGGAACTCCTGGGCTTAAGGGATCCTCCCATCTCAGCCTCTCAAGTAGCTGGGATTGCAGGTGAGACCCACCACATCCAGCCAAAAGATCTTAAATCATTCCCGACATACCATGTGAAAGACATTTCAAATAATATAATTTCATAAAAATCCAAGGGTTTTTGCCTATCCCACAGCTAACCAAACCACTATGATATAACGATTCATCCAGAGGTGTCCAACGGAGAGAATACAGTCATGGGTTCTTAGTTTCTGTTTCTGGTTGGGCCAGCAAAGCCCCTTCCTCATCTCTCTTTTCTGCGTATTGCTAGAGACAGAAACTAAAAACCATGGCTTCAGGCTGCTAAAAGCCTAAAACAGAACAACAACAACAACAAACAACAAAATAAGGTAGGTTAGACAAGCTTGCTAGAGGCCTAATTCTTTTGTGCCAGGTTAGTCTTAGGAAAGCTGCTGTAAGTTGAAATAAAACACATTAAACCTGATTTTCTCATAGACATGACGTAATGGGAGTTATAATGCTAAGAACCTAGTGTTAGACCCTAGGAATGAGCACACACATATGGAAGCTACCATAGATTCTCCACATGTACATTGTAGAGCAGTGCCTTTCACCCTGTTTCCTTTGCATATTGCAGTAGTGCCTCAAGGGCTGGTAGGCCACTGGGGAAAGGCCAGCAGGGAGGGCCCTCGGGTCTTGCACTGCTAATTTCTACTAGCCTAACTATGCTTTCTGTATTGTCTGTTTTTTTTGAGACGGAGTCTCACTCTGTCGCCCAGGCTGGAGTGCAGTGGCGCAATCTCGGCTCACTGCAAGCTCCACCTCCCAGGTTCACGCCATTCTCCTGCCTCAGCCTCTCCGAGTAGCTGGGACTACAGGCGCCCGCCACCACGCCCGGCTAATTTTTTGTATTTTTTAGTAGAGACGAGGTTTCACCGTGGTCTTGATCTCCTGACCTCGTGATCCGCCCGCCTCGGCCTCCCAAAGTGCTGGGATTACAAGCGTGAGCCACCGCGCCTTGCCTGTATTGTCTGTTTTATATACTAAATATTCTGCATAACATTTAACTTGGAGAAAAAAGCTTTTGCTGTTAAGAAGTTTGAAAACCAATTAGTATAGAAGATAAAGTTTTTAAAAAGATATGTAGGCTAGGCACAGTGGCTCACGCCTGTAGTCCCAGCACTTTGGGAGGCCGGGGCGGGTGGATACCTGCTTGAGCTCGGGAGTTCCCGACCAGCCTGGACAACATGGTGAAACCCTGTCTCCATTTTAATAATACTTTAATAAATTTAAAAAAAGGATATATACACCAATTGGCCAAGGCAACATAGTATCTAATAACATGGTAATTTTTTTACAATTCAGTAACAGAGACTCACGTATAATGTTCTAAATTTTGTTTATAATTATTTCTTAAAAGGTGAAAGAGTTTATTCTATTGGCTTTTCATAGGCATTATTGAGAAAGAAATACCGAGGTTGACCAAACAGCTTGGGGAATTGATCCATGACTGTGTTTTATTCTTTTCTTTACTCATTCAAACTTTCTCTGAAGGAAGCTGATCTTATTTGCAAAGGGAGTACTGACCCGCACTAAGTTTCACACTAAAAAATCAGACTCATGAATTCAGTCATAGGACAAGTCTTCTCTGTACAATCTTTTTTTCTTTCTTCCTTTTACCGTGGTAAAATGAAACCACATTTTAACTACTTCTGAGCATACAGTTCTGTGGTATTTTGTACATTCACACTGTTGTGAAACATCACCACCGACTCCCAAAACTTTTCTTCCACTTGGTGTCTTATCAGTTGCACGCCCTGCCCTTCTATGCTGAGTTCCTGAACAATTCCAAAGAAGGAACACATGGTGGAAGAATAAGCCAAGATATTCAGGGGAAGGGCCGTTTAGAAAAGGGAGAGGAGGAGGTTGTCATAGAAACAAAAGGAGGCTTGGAGGCAAACAGCAGAGGTGCAAAACACATGAAGAACTGGACAGAACCACTGAGAACATCTTTACTGCCTGCCCGCATGCTATTCCGTCTGCGTGAAGTGCCCCTCCCTAGTTTTTAGCCTTCAAAAGCTAGAAAAGAGTCACTACTCAAATTACCCAACTAGTATTAGTGGTTCCCTTTGCTGAGCTGAGTTTTGACTTGAACATGATTCCACCTGACTGTAAAGTCCACGGTCTTCCCATCATATCCTCTTTCTTGCATTGTGGACAGAGAAGCAGTATGATTTAGGTGTCCAAACCTCCTGAAATCATATCTTCTCTACCTGCAGCTTGTAACTGTGCAGGAACTTCCTGGGGCCACATCTTCAGTGTATTTTACCAGCAGAGTGCATCTGCTGTTTTGTCTGATTATCCTATTAACTATGCACTGAGCTGTGCAGGGTGGAAAGGACAAGACAGAAGACCTGGCATTTTCAGTTACCTTTCAATTTTGCTTTTTTGCTGGTAGAAGTCTCAATGTCTTTTAAACTCCTAGTGTCCTAAGTTTATTTATTTGGTTGGATGAGTATTTTTCTTTTACAAATTTTAAGAAAATTACAATACTTATTCATCAGATATAAAACAATATAGATGTGATCAAAATCAACTTTGAAATAATTGTAAAATAATGCAAAAAGTAAACCCATTCTGGAGTCTGATACATCAATTATCAAGTTTACATGCAGAAACTTAGGGAAATAAGAGAGAAATGATTCGGCTCATGTACCCAAATCACGTGGAATAATACCATGTGTCCATCTGAGTGTTACATGAATACAACAAGCCAACAAAAGCTAAAGGATTTGAGAAATAACTCTTGCCTATAGAAATAATATCAAAATACAAAGTGTTGATTACCCTAAATTTTAAGGTGTAAACCAACCTTGTCCAACCTGTGGCTTGCAGGCTGCATGCAGCTCAGGATGGCTTTGAATGCGGCCCAGCACAAATTCATTAACTTTCTTAAAACATTATGAGATTTTTTTTTGGTGATTTCTTTTTTTAGCTCATCAGCTATGGTTAGTATGTTTTATGTATGGCCCCAGATAATTTTTTTTCTTCCAATGTGGCTGAGGGAAGCCAAAAGAATGGACACCCCTGGTGTAAGCCCCATAATCAAAAGTGTATGCATGTTAATTTAGTCATCAATTTAGAACTCTTATGTAAAACTTAAAAAACAACAGTTCAGGTTGGGTGCAGTGGCTCACATCTGTAGTCCCAGCACTTTGGGAGGCCAAGGCAGGAGGATCGTCTGAGCCCAGGGGTTCAAGACCACCCTAGGCAACATGGCGAGACCCTGTCTCTCACAAAAAATATAAAAATTAGCTGGGCATGGTTGTGTGTGCCTGTGGTTCCAGCTACCCAAGAGGCAGAGGAGAAAGGCTTGAGTCCAGGAGGTCGAGGCTGCAGTGAGTCATGGTCACACCACTAGACTCCAGCCTGCGTGACAGAGCAAGACCTTATCTCAAACAAACAAACAAACAAACAAAAATTTTAAAATGCTGTAACAATTGTAATACAGTGATAATAAATGTAAGCTATATGGTCAGAAAGATTTGGGCTTAACACTTGGCTCTGCCACTGATTGTGTCCTTGATCAAATTCCATGATAGGGATATTAATAACGAAATAATCTGAGAGTCAGTTTTTAGTAATTAAGTGATAAAATGCATCTAAAGTGCTTAAAATAGTGCCTAGTATCTAGCAAGAACTTATTAAGGCTGGGCATGGTGGCTCACCCCATAATCCCAGTACTTTGAGAGGCTGAGGAAGGCAGATTACTTGAGGTCAGGAGTTCGAGACCAGCCTGGCCAACATGGTGAAACTCCATCTCTACTAAAAATACAAAATAAAATTAGCCCAGTGTGGTGGTAGGCGTCTGCAGTTCCAGCTACTCCGGAGGCTGAGGCATGAGAATCACTTGAACCTGGAAGGCAGAGGTTGCAGTGAGCCAAGACTGTGCCACTGCACTCTAGCCTGGGTGACAGAGTAAGACTCCTCCTCAAAAAAAAAAAAAAAAAAAAAAAAGAACTTATTAAAATTAGTGGTATTGTTAATATTGCTGTATTTTCTAGTTGTTTGACATGCAACAGTATTATGTTCCCAGCTAAGTTTGAAAGTACAAGACAGTTAAGGGAGTATTTCATATGTATTTTATATTCCTTCCTTACGTTGCTCATAACAAATACTAAACAAATATTTAATGGATTAAAAAACAGTAAGAATGGTAATGTACAGTTTACAAAATCTTAGAACTGCCACTCAAATCAGATCCTAATAATGAATCCCAAAAGAGTTTGTCCGCATTTTTTTTTTAGAAATTGCATTTTTTGGCTGGGTGCGGTGGCTCACGCCCTGAGATCCCAGCACTTTGGGAGGCTGAGGCAGGCAGATCACCTGAGCTAAGGAGTTTGAGACCAGCCTGGCCAACATGGCAAAACTCCATCTCTACTAAAAATACAAAAATTAGCTAGGCATGGTGACACACACCAGTAATCCCAGCTACTTGGGAGGCTGAGGCAGGGGAATCACTTGAACCTGGGAGGCAGAGGTTGCAGTGGGCCAACACTGCATCACTGCACTCCAGCCTGGGAGGCACAGCAAGACTCTGTCTCAAATAACAACAAAAAAAGACCAGGCACGGTGGCTCACACCTGTAATCCCAGCACTTTGGGAGGCTGAGGCGGGCCGATCAAGAGGTCAGGAGTTCGAGACCAGCCTGGCCAACATGGCGAAACCCCATCTCTACTAAAAATACAAAAATTAGCTGGCATTGTACAAAAATACAAAAATTAGTGGGCAACTGTAATCCCAGCTACTCAGCAGGCTGAGGCAGGAGAGTTACTTGAACCCAGGAGCTGGAGGTTGTTGCAGTGAGCCGAGATCGTGCCACTACACTCCAGCCTGGGCAATAAGAGCAAGACTCTGTTTCAAAAAAAAAAAAAAAAAAAAAAGTGCAATTTTGGGTAATTATATATATTAAGGTAAACAACTTGAAGTTTTGATATAGGTACACATGCTGAAATAACACTTGAGCTACTTACACATCCATCACCTCACAGAGTTACCATTTTTATTTATGTGTGTGGTGAGAACACCTAAGATCTAGTCTCTTAGCAAATGTCAAGTACCCAAGGTACAAAGTTCCAGTCATGCAAGATGAGTAAGCTCTGGAGATCTAATGTACAGCCTGTTGACTATAGTTAACAATACTGTGTTATATACCTATTGATATGGTCTGACTCTGTCTCCCCACCCAAATCTCATCTCGAATTGTAAATCCCCACATGTGGAGGGAGGGACCTGGTGGAAGGTGATTGGTTCATGGGGGTGGTTTCCCCCATGCTGTTCTCCTGATAGTGAGGGAGTTCTCATGAGATCTGAGGCTTAAAAGTGGCAGTTTCCCCTGTGTTCTCTCTCTATCCTGCCACCATGTAAGACATGCCTTGCTTGGGCTTCGCCTTCCAGCATGATTCTAAGTTTCCTGAGGCTTCTCCAGCCTTGCAGAACTGTAAGTCAATTAAACCTCTTTTGTTTATAAATTACCCAGTCTCAGGTAGTATCTTTATAGCAGTATGAAAATGGACTAATACACTTGTCCAAATATTTATTTTATATCCAGGAATTATTCTCTTTAGAAAAAAAATTAACCTAGCCCATCTTTTGATGTTTAAACAAATTTAAACAAATAAATAATGTCTTAATGATTTCTGCAGCCGTTAGCAGAGGAGAGTTGCTTTAGTGTTTCTAGAGTGATGAAGCAAAGACCCTGTAAGGACACTAAAAAGTAACAACTGTCCCCCACACAGGGAGAATCAAGACGACTGCTCTCTACATTTCAACAGCAGGAGTCTCACTGAATTATCGTTAGCTTGCTTTCTTCAATGGAAGGAGATAGCAGACCTTAACCAGACAGAAGGAAACCCAAATGAAGTAAACTATATATCATTTCAAGATCCTAGAACAAAAGTACTCTTAATCAACAGATTAATATTCATAGTAGGTATGAGACTTGCTATAAATCATTTTTTGTGACAATTTATCACAATCTCCCTTTAATTATTCTATATAAGAGTTCTGAAGTTACTCCTACAGGCCAGGCACAGTGGCTCACACCTGTAATCCTTGCTCTTTGGGAAGCTGAGGCAGATGGGTCACTTGAGGTCAGGAGTTTGAGATCAGCCTGGCTAACGTGGCAATACCATCTCCACTAAAAATACAAAAATTAGCTGGGTGTGGTGGCTTAAGCCTGTAATCCCAGCTACTCGGGAGGCTGAGGCAGGAGAATCACTTGAACCCAGGAGAGGGAGGCTGCAAGGAGCCAAGATCACGTCACTGCACTCCAGCCTGGGTGACAGAGCGAGATCGTCTAAATAAATAAATAAAATAAAGTTACGCCTGTATACTAGCAGACAAAGCACACAAGAGGATAATTTTATTATTAATTTATTTATTTATTTATTGAGACGGAGTTTTGCTCTTGTTCCCCAGGCGAGTATCTTTCCTCACTGCAACCTCTGCTTCCCGGGTTCAAGTGAGTCTCCTGCCTCAGCCTCCTGAGTAGCTGGGATTATAGGAGCCCTGGGATTACAGGCGCCCACTACCACGCCTGGCTAATTTTTTGTATTTTTAGTAGAGATGGGTTTCGCCATGTTACCCAGGGTGGTCTCCAACTCCTGACCTCAGGTGATCCACCACCGCAGCCTATTTTTCATGGAATGTTTTTAAGAACTGCCTTAGACCAGGTGTGGTGGCTCACGCCTGTAATCCTAGCACTTTAAGACACCGAGGCTGGAGGATCACCTGAGGTCAGGAGTTTGAGACCAGCCTGACCAACATGGTGAAACCCTGTCTCTACTAAAAATACAAAAATTAGCCAGGCGTGGTGGCACAGGCCTGTGATCCCAGCTACTCAGGGGGCTGAGGCAGGAGAATAGCTTGAACTCGGGAGGCAGAAGTTGCAGTGAGCCAGGACTGAGCCACTTACTCCAGCCTGGGTGACAAAGCGAGACTTTGTCTCAAAAAAAAAAAAAAAAAAAAAAAGAACCGCCTTAAGTTTCTAAATTCATACATGCCTTTTATTTTTAAAATAAAATTCTAACACGAGAACTCCTAACTGGAAAAATTATGCTAACAGGTACAGAAATCATCATTACATTATTTATTTGTTCGTTTCAATTTTTCTACATGAAAAGATGGGCTAGACGATATTGTCTATTTATTTTCATTTCTCTGAATTTAAAATTTGCTAATGAGCTAGGCGGGGTGTCACACACTTGTAGTCCCAGCTACTCGGGAGGCTGAGCTGGGAGGATCACTTAAGCCCAGGAGTTTAGCCTGGGTAACATAGCAAGACCTCATCTCCAAAAGCCAACAAAAAAATCCCCCCAAAACAAGAACAACGAAATAACTAAGGACTATTTTATTTACATACATAATCTTAGAAAGTAAAAAAAAGAAAATAAGTTAACTCCATTTAGTTAACTTTAGGCTCCAACTCTGATACTACATTCCTCTAGGAATCTTACTTCCTCCATAACTTTGCTTGAATTACTTCTCTCCCCCCAACATTCTTTCATACCTGAGGATACTGACACACATTTAAAAGAATGAAATAGGCCGGGCGCGGTGGCTCACACTTGTAATCCCAGCACTTTGGGAGGCCGAGGCGGGCGGATCACGAGGTCAGGAGATCGAGACCACGGTGAAACCCCGTCTCTACTAAAAATACAAAAAATTAGCCGGGCGTGGTGGCGGGCGCCTGTAGTCCCAGCTACTCGGAGAGGCTGAGGCAGGAGAATGGCATGAACCCAGGAGGCGGAGCTTGCAGTGAGCCGAGATTGCGCCACTGCACTCCAGACTGGGCGACAGAGCGAGACTCCGTCTCAAAAAAAAAAAAATAAATAAAATAAAATAAAAGAATGAAATAATCTCACTTCTTCTTAGAGGGTAAAGTGAAACCATCAACCAAGTATCTTTAACCACCTCTCCTTCTGCTAAGATTGTTCTTATGCTCTTTCGGAAAAAAGTTCAGGTGAAAAGAAAGAGATATGGTTTAACAAGAATATTTCTTTCTTTTTTTGAGATAGGGTCTTGCTCTGTCACCCAGGCTGAACTGATCACTTGAACCCAGGAGGCAGAGGTGGCGTGATCACGGCTCTCTGCAGCCTTGACCTCCCAGGCCCAAGCAATCCTCCTGCCTCAGCTTCCTGAGCAGCTGGGATTACAGCCATGCGCCACCACACCTGGCTAATTTTTTATTTTTTGTAGAGATGGAATCTCACCATGTTGCCCATGCTTGTCTTGAACTTCTGGGCTCAGGCAACCCTCCTGCCCTGGCCTCCCAAAATGCTGGGATTATAGGCATAAGCCACTGTACTGTATCTGGCTAAAAATAATATTTCAGAATTCATGAATTAAAAAATTACTCCCCTTTTTACAAGTAATAAAATTCTAATTTTATTTAAATTATAATGATAATTGAGGCTGTCTACTGATAAAGTTATCTACTGGATAAAAACACTCTATTGGATAAAATTTTCATTTCTCTGAATTTAAAATTTGCTAATAAGCTAGGCTAATAAGCTAGAATAATTTTCCCTTAATTTTTGTTTGGATGCAATGTTTAATGAGAGGAAGGATAATATCTACCTATTGAAACAAATAATGATGATCTTGAACCTCATCAGGAGGACAGATGAACAGTATGCTTTTAACTCTAGAGCACAGAAGTCAGTTTTATACAATCGTTGCCTTCCTTCTCTACCTTTTCTGCACAACACTACTTCTTTGTCTGGGATTATTTCCAACTAAATAGCCTCTGAATTGCTAACACACTGATCTAAGAGTGCTGGAACACAAATGCTTTAGTTATCATGTCTATTAGCCAGCTGAATTGTTCTCTGTCACTGGAGAGAGAGCAAATGAAGGGATATAAATCATCAAAAATATAAAGGAATGAATTCTGTTTTGCAGTATATCTGACACAGAAATAACTACAAAAGTGTGTCTGTGTGTGCTGAACACATACATGTGTATTTTGAATATTAACAGTCTAGCAAACAGATTAAAAAGTCTATCAGCCTGGGTGCAGTGGCTCACACCTGTAATCCCAGCACTTTAGGAGGCTAAGGCAGAAGGATTGCCTGAGGTCAGGAGTCTGAGACCAGCCTGGGCAACAAAGTGAGATCCCATCTCTAAAAAAAAAAAAAAAAAAGTATTGGCTCACACTCAAAGAGTGAATGTGGCTCTTTTTAAGGTTGAGTACGAGAAGGCTTGCAGTATGGTTAAGACCATACTTCTGGTCAGGAAGGTAGTATTTAAGATTGTCAAACAGGCTCCAATATAAATAATTATATTTATACTACAGGCATGAGTCACCAGGCCTGGACTAATAGGATTTTTTAAATAGAAAAATAATCAAAGTCAACGGGCGCAGTGGCTCATGCCTGTAATCCCAGCACTTTGGGAGGCAGAGGAGGGAGGATCACGTGGTCAGGAGATCGAGACCATCCTGGCTAACACGGTGAAACACTGTCTCTACTAAAAATACAAAAAATTAGCCGGGCATGGTAGCAGGCGCCTGCAGTCCCAGCTACTCAGGAGGCTGAAGCAGGAGAATCGCTTGAACCTGGGAGGCAGAGGTTGCAGTGAGCCGAGATCACGTCACTGCACTCCAGCCTGGTGATGAGCCAGACTCCGTCTCTAAAAAAAAAAAAAAAAAAAAGTACACCCAGGTTCCTTAAAAAGCTAAACACAAAATTACCATATGACCCAGGAATTCTACCCTATGTGGCCCTAAGGAACTAAAAGCAGGGACATGAACAGATAGTTGCCAATATTCACTTCAGTATTATTCACTATAGCTTAGGGCTACACCTACAATGGAATAGTATTCAGCCATAAAAAGGAATTAGGTTCTGATACATGCTACAACATAGATGAAACGTGAAAACATTTTAAGTGAAATAAACCAGACACAAAAGGACAAATATTGTATGGTTCTACTCATATGAAATATTTAGAATAGCCAAATTCATAGAGACAGAAAGCAGACTAGACGCCCTTAGAGGATAAGGGGGTGGGGAAAGGAGAGTTGTTTAATAAGCACAGCATCTGTATGAAGTGATGAAAACGTTTTAGAAATAGATGGTAGTGACAGTTGCACAACACTGTGGATATGCTTAATGCCACTGAATTAGACTTAAAAATTGTTAAAATGGCAAATTTTAAGTTACATATACATTACTACAACTTAATAATATACCAAAAACCACCGAATGTGTACACGTTAAATAGGGTAATGGTATGTGAATTGTATCTCAATAAAGCTGGTTAAAAAAAAAAGGTAACCCCAAAGCTAGGCAACCTGGATTTGCACCCGGGCTCTGACACCTGCTAGCTGTGTGAACCTGAATAAGTCCCTGTGCCCCACTCAGTGTCTCTTTTACTCTTCTATAACTACAGTAACTATAAGTTTGCTATCAGGATTTAAGGCCTAACGCTTGTAAAATAGTATGCACAATGTAACTGCTTATTAAATGAGATCGGCCCAGAGCCAGGTGCGAGAGTGAAAACAAAGGAAGTAATCCCAAATGTTTGTGACATACAGGAATTTCAAATTTCTATGAAACATGAACGAATCTTGAATACTGCGAAGGTGATGTGTGGAAAGCTATCATCTATCTCAGCTCCCACCAACTTCATTTCACCTGGCTTAGTTATCTGTTCCTTGCCACATGCAGGGTAATCCTCTTGAGGGGTTCAAGACTACTATTTTTTATAAATAGTAATCCTAGCATCCCAACTCTTGGGGTTAGTATGGTAATAAAGAAATGTACAAGAGAGTTGTTACAAGTTTAGGTAAGTATATGGTTACATAGGAAAACACTGGTAATGACACATAAGGAGGGTTAATTTTGAAAATGGTCTTAATAATTTTAATAGCTTTCTAAATTATTTTAGCTCTGAGTTTATGTGTTCATTAGGGGTCTAATTCTAGTTTAAGAGACTACTCAGGTTTAAAATGTTGGCTCAGCAGCATACTTAGCAGCTCTGTGCTAAATATTTAACCTGTCTAACCCTCAGTTTTTTCATCGTAAGATGTGGATAAAAATAGTTATCTACTTCAGAGAATTGTTGTCAGGATTCAATAAGTTAATATTTGGAAGATAGCCAGAACAATGCCTAGTGTTTAGTAAAAGCTCAGTAAATATCAGCAATTATTATGAACTAAATCTTATGAAGAAAATATGCTATAATAGTTTTAAATGTGAAGATTTTCAACAGTTCCCATATTTATTTTCTTAGAATATCAAACTATATGATTTGTAACAATCAATGTTTCATACATTTAAGTAGCAGACTAGCAATTTGGCCTATTTGAGATATACTGATCCTTTAAAATAAGTGATGTACAATTTATTTTAGCTTTCCAGGACACAATAAAGTAAAAGAGATTTCACTAGTGACTGAATACTTCACAGAAGAAACACTGTATCTGACCCTTGGATACCATTTCCTGTTCTACTGTAGTGATTTAACTGGTCTAGGCAAATAAATAATGGAGCTTTCAGTATTTTCCTTTAATGGTCTCCTTCTCTCTCTCTCTCTCTCTTTTTTTTTTTTTCTTTTTTTGAGATGGAGTCTGGCTCTGTTGCCCAGGTTGGAGTCCAGTGGTAGAATCTCGGCTCCCTGTAACCTCCGCCTCCCGGGTTCAGATGCTCCTCCCACCTCAGCCTCCCAAGTATCTGGGACCATGGGTGTGTGCCACCATGCCCAGTTAATTTCTACATTTTTGGCAGAGCTGGGGTTTTGCCAGATTGTGCAATCTGGTCTCAAACTCCTTGCCTCAAGCGAGCTGCCCACCTCGGCCTCCCAGAGTGCTAGAACTGTAGGCGTGACCCACTGCATCTGGCCAGTGGTCTCTTAATATACAGTTTCCTGGATAAAAATACATATTGTATCCTCCAGACTTACAGCACATCATATGTTTCATACCACACATACCGTACCTGCTTTTATGTAATGAAGTTTGAATATTTGGCTGTATTTAGGTTTCCTATAAGCTGGACGTACAAATCAGTGCAAACACATTTTCTTTGATGACTATTTCAGTTACTTACCAAGTTTTCTCTCTCAATCCTTTGTTGTTCCTTCTGTCTGTTGACAGCACTGTGATATAACTTTGGGGGATGATCAGCCGATCTAGGAATTGTACTTTTGCTTCCTGGCTTTTCTGCCTGTCTTGACAGTTCTTTCAAAAGCCTCTGATTTTCCCGATCGATCTGTCTCACCTCTTCTCTTGTGAAAGAGTAGTTTTTCCCGGGTGCTAATGAAGGCTGATCAAAGTGATGTTTTTGTGGTCCTTTTTTATCTAATTGCAGAAAAGCTACAGAAAAGAACAAAAAAAAAGAGAAAATGGCCAAACAAAGTAAGTATGTGGTACATGCTTTTGTTTCTTTTTTTCTCTTTTGAGATAGAGTTTCACTCTTGTTACCCAGACTGGAGTGCAATGGCACAATCTCAGCTCACTGCAACCTCCGCCTCCTGGGTTCAAGCGATTCTCCTGCCTCAGCCTCCAGACTAGCTGAGATTACAGGCATCCACCACCATGCCTGGCTAATTTTTGTATTTTTAGTATGGACGGGGTTTCACCATGTTGCCCAGGCTGGTCTTGAACTCTTGACCTCAGATGATCCACCCACCTCGGCCTCCCAAAGTGCTGGGATTGCAGGCGTGAGCCACTGTGCCCGGCCCGGTGGTACATGCTTTAACCCTTAAAAATATGTATTAACTCAAGAAAATGTATGAAATAATACTAATGACATCTAGATTACAACTTTGTAGAAAAAATTGGACTAGCTTAGTATTTTATGCTCACTGGGTTCCTTGGGCATAAAAGCTGCACACGAAACAATGAAAGTATCTTTAAAAATGTATATAGTACTGGTTTTTAGGCAAGTATAATTTACAGACGATGCCTTTGTTATCTCAATTTTATCCTTCCCTACTGCAGTTTAATAGCTGGAAATGTTAGAAACCTCTGAGTTGAGGGCACTAATACAATACTTAATTTAGGTACAGTTTTTCTTAGTTGGAGGGCATACTTCAAAAAAAATGTCCTCAGCAATGACTGAGGGAAACAATGGCAAAAAGTAACTCCAAATATTCCAAAACTCTCAACCAGAAAATATGCTGGATTTATAAATCTTAATATTGCCATTAAAACAAATACTTCTACTATAAAAGTCAAACATTTCATTCCTGATTAAACATAAAGGTGTTTTTAACTAGCGACAATATTTTGCATACTATAATTTTTATCAACATGCTTATTTCTTAAATTTCCATATTATAATTATCAATAAGCGCAATTATTACTAAACATTTATAGAAAACATCCAAAAGTATTAAACTTGCTGAATGTTTCAGGTTAAGTATATACTAAAAAGGGACACGCTGAGGCCAGGTGCGGTGGCTCAGCCTGTAATCCCAGCACTTTGGAAGGCTGAGGCAGGTGGATTGCCTGGGGTCAGGAGTTCGAGATCAGCCTGGGCAACATGGTGAAACCCTATCTCTACTAAAATACAAAAAATTGGCCTGGCTTGGCAGTGTGCACCTGTAGTCTTAGCTACTCAGGAGGCTGAGGCAGGGGAATTGCTTAAACCCAGGAGGCAGAGGTTGCAGTGAGCTGCGATTGCGCCACTGCACTCCAGGCTGAGCGACAGAGTGAGACTCTGTCTCCAAAAAAGAAAAAAAGGAATACACGATATCAGATGAACAGACAGGCACATTTGATTTGTTTTTTTAACAATATTTTAACAAGTAACCATTATTTGTTTTTGTTTGACTATCCTTATGTTAATTTTTTAAACATGTTTAGCATTTTATGCTGGGACATTTTTAATCCCCTATTTAAAAATAAGTATGGGCTAGGCACGGTGACTCACACCTGTAATCCCAGCACTCTGGAAGGCAGGGATGGGCGGATCACCTGAGGTCAGGAGTTCAAGACCAGCCTGGCCAACATGGCAAAACCCCGTCTCTACTAAAAATACAAAAATTAGCCGGGCATGGTGGCACACACCTGTAATTCCAGCTACTCAGGAGGCTGAGGCAGGAGAATCACTTGAACCCAGCAGGTGGAGATTGCAGTGAGCTGAGATCGTGCCAGTACACTCCAGCCTGGGCGACAGAGCGAGACTCCATCTCAAAAATAAAACAAAATAAATAAATAAAAAATAAATAAAATAAGTACGGCATAGAAAAGTTACATCACTTGGGCAAGGTCACAAAAATTGTAACTCTACTTCCCTACATTTAAACCAAAGACTGTTAAAGGTTACAGAAAAATTTTAAAAATAATTAACAGTGGCTTCCTGGTAGGAAAATGAATAAATTAATGATTGGTAATTTGCTGAAAACTCTGCCAAGTTAGTGACAAAACCTGAATGAGAACACATTTAGAGAAACAGATTTAGATGCATAAAACATGTTAAATTATCTTGCCTCCAAGAAATACGCACTTTGTAGAACAAGGCTTCTAGATTATCTATAAGCCCTTTAAAATTCAATTCTAAAGGAAATTAATAGTAAGCTATTTTCCCCTAATGGTTTTTGTCACTTTTTTTTTTTTTTTTTTTTTTGACAGGGTCTTGCTCTGTCGCCCAGCCTGGAGTGCAGTGGCGTGATTTTGGTTCACTGTAACCTCTGCCTCCCCAGTTCAAGCGATTCTCCTGCCTCAGCCTTCTGAGTAGCTGGGATTACAGGCTCCCACCACCACGCCCAGCTAATTTTTGTATTTTTAGTAGAGATGGGGGCTTCATCATGTTGGCCAGGTCTTGAACCCCTGACCTCAGGTGATCCACCCGCCTCGGCCTCCCAAAGTGCTGGGATTACAGACATGAGCCACTGCACCAGGCTGAAGGGTGGGTTTTGATCAAAGGGCAGCATGAAGCAAATTTTCTAGGATGATGGAAATGTTCTCTATTTTATATTAGTTACTATGCTCTGCTAACACATCACCACAAAACTTAGTTGTGTGAAGCAGCAACCTGCAAAGACTCAAAGACCAGGATCAAAGTGCCTAACCATAGCACAGGAAATGAGGTGCTCCTGGAACAAACTTAGCACAGGTGGACCAGCTTTGGGACCTGGTGGCCAGCAGAGCTGCAAGGGCCTAGAGAAGGCTGTTGATGAAGTCTGAGAGGATGAAATGTCAAAATGTTTAGCAACACTGTGCTTGTGGTGTTAAAGGAAATGGAAAAACTAACAACTGCATTGGTAGATCTGGCCTAGCAGACCTCCAAGCAGAATGCTTAAAGTACCAGTGGTTTATTTTCCCCACAATAAGAACTGACAAAGACAGGTGAACTAAAAAAATAATAAAAAGAACTGGCCAGTTTTCAAGCAAAATTTAGAAAGAATATAAAAGAGCCAAGACTTACGGGGTTTAAAAGTAAAACTGCTCCTCATCCCTAGTCTTTCCCAGGAGATTCTCAAAGTACTCAAAGAGCCATGGCTGGGAAACCAACACCTGAGGAATCTCAGCTGCAGCTGGACCTGATTGATATCCTGGATCTCAGGGGCATCTGTGGAAAGGGCGAATGCATTCTTGCATATGGGAAGAATGTTAATAAATCTGTGGCCAGAGTTGGACTGAAGAGATTTTAAGATATAAAATCTTTAAATTAAAGATTATTATAATTTACATTATTTGACACTCCTCCCATTAAGAAGTAGGGCTTTATGCCCTTTTGCGTTAAATCTGGGAGGGTTTATGACCATTTCAACCAATAGAGCATGAAAGAAATGATGCTATGTGACTTCTGAGGCTAGGTCATAAAAGGCAATGAGGTTTCTGCCTCGTTTCCTGGAACACACGTGCTTAGAATCCTAAGCCACCATGTAAGAAGTCCAACTACTCTAAGGCTGAGACGTGAGGAAGCCAGGCCACGTGGAGAACCCTACATGGGCCCTTGGGTTTTGGCCTTCAGGCTGTACCAAGCCCAGGCACCTGATGTGAGTACACAGCACTGGGTTGACTGTAGTCCCGGCCACTGAGTCACCTCTACATTTGGGTCTCTTTATTCCCTAAGTGTTGGGGTAATCTGTCATGCAGTAGTAACTGATTAGTTCATCACTTTAAAAAAATCGTTGTGTGACAAAATACCTGTGACCAAGAGCATCCCACAAGCAGATGCTAGTTTTTGTTGTTATTTGGTTTAAATTGATTATCAATGCTTCCATGGTGATGTGGCTTCCCAGATGTTATTTTCCAGTTCTGTTTTGCCTTTATCATACATTTTAAATCAATGAATTTTATCTTTTTGGTGTATTTGACCCATTTACTAATGTAAAACACCCTTCTCTATCTCTTCTAGTGATGTTCACATCTTGAGTTCTGTTTTGTATATTAATAGGATTGATAAGTTTTACTTTCTCCTTGTTAAAGGAGATATTGGCATATATTTTTCTAGCCCTTATTTTCATTCTTCCTATATTATTTTAAATATCTTTTTAGGCTGAATTTTGTTTACTTTTTTCCCAATTCTGTTGGCATATACTGAGCACTCACATTTAGCATAACAGAAACCCTATCAGACAGGGCTAGTGTTTTATTTTTTTATTGTGGCAAAATACACGGAACACAAAATTTACCATGTTAACCATTTTTAAGTATACAGTTCAGTGGTACTGAATACATTCATATTGTGTAACCATCACCACCACCCATTTCCAAAACTCCTTCCATTGTGTAAAACAAATTCTGTATCCATTAAACTCTGACTCCCCATTGCTCCCTTCCCTTCGCCTCTGGAAGCTTTGTCTCTATAATTTCGACTACTCCAAGCATCTCATATAATCATACAGCACTTATTTGTCTTTTTGAGACTGCCTCATTTCACCTAGCATAATGTCCTCAAGGTTCACCCACGTAGCATTATGTCAGAATTCCCTTCATTTTTAAAGCTAAGTAATACTTCTGGTTTTCTTTTTAATGTGCTCTGATAGTATCTTCTGATAAGTTAAAACCACCCAACCACCCCACTTGCATTGTTTGTACTTTTTTTCTGTAATCTTTAACCGAAGTTTTGTTACTGTTTTTTCTCACTCTTTTCTATTTTGGGAGATTGACTAAGTTTAAAATTTTTTTCTCTAAGATTTTCTCCAAAAGTTTGTAGCATTATGAATAGTCTAATCACCTATTCTAGTTCCATTCTCCTAGACCTCAGGACCCCTTAACACCCCCCAAAGACTGAGGACCCCAAAGAATGTGTATGTGGGTTACATCTACCAATAGTTACCATGCTAGAAATTAAGTGTTTTAAAGATATTAATCCTCTAAAAATAATAAACCAATTATATGTGAACATAACATTTTTATTTTAAAAAGTCAGCGA